>NW_016108114.1:177072-188810 GCF_001604975.1 Cebus imitator | reverse complement strand
GATTACAGGCTTGAGCCACCGCACCCGGCCCTGACTGTATCTTTTCAAGCAAACTGTTAAACTTATTTCTCACAACCTGTGCTTTGCTCACGATTACACATCAAAGATCAAAGTCATCCTCTCTGGCAGGGGCGGGGGCTCCCACCTGTAATACCAGCACTTTGGGAGGCTGAGGCAGGAGGATCACCTTAAGTCAGGAATTGGAGACCAGCCTGGCCAACATGGTGAAACTCTGTCTCTACTAAAAATACAAAAGTTAGCTGGGCATGGTGGTGTGCACCTGTAATCCCAGCTACTCGGGAGGCTGAAGCACTTGAACCTGGGAGGTAGAAGTTGCAGTGAGTCAAGATTGCACCCCTGCACTCAAGCCTATGTGACAGAGCAAGACTCTGTTTCACAAAACAAAACAAAACAAAAAACAAAACAAAACAAAACAAAACAAAACAAAACAAAACAAAACAAAGTTATCCTCTCCAACAAGCCCAGGGGTGTCGATCCTCTAGCACCAATGATGGGCAGGTCCACGTGCTTTACCAGCTTTTACCAGCTGGCTGTGCCAAAAGCAGGACCAACCTGGCTCATGAAAACTGAGCGGCTTAAATAGACCCTGGGAGGAGGCCAAGGGAGTATCTAGGGCCCGGCTGGGGTTTCCTCATAGAGTTCAGGTCTGCACCCACAGAAAAACACATGATGATGAAGGCTGGCAGTTGTATTCCCAGCAGCACAGCAAAGATCACTTTGATCTGGAAACTGTTTGAGTAGATGATTCCAACACCTACCACAGCTCTTATTAAAGCCATTTTCTAATGAAGTCTCCAATGACCTAGAGACAATCTAATAAACCCAGCAACAATCCCAGTTTGGACTGCTTTAAGCCTGGAGGACTTTTGGCAGTGCATCACTACACAGAACCATTTCTGTGATCGCCTGGTACCAAAGTCAAACCTTGTGCACAGAACATCTTTCTGTTCTGGAGATAGGAGGCACATGCAACGGACTGAACCTGGGTGGCAGGTCATCATAACTAGTCTAATTCCATGCATGTTTGAAATTTTTCATAATTTTTTAAGCTGAATCAGTTCCCAAGGTACAAATCCAAGAGAAGGAAGTGGTGGGCAAGAACTCGTCCTGCATCTTAATTTCGCTAAACCAAAAATTATCTAAATTATCTAACCCATCAAGAAGAGCCTCAAAGATAACAATAAACATTTACAAGCCAGACACTGTGCTAAGAACTGCCTGCCTTGGGTATCTCAATGTCTAAGGCTGAGGGGAAGTCACGACCGGCACAAAGAAGCTTTGCTGGATCCTTAGAGGTTTTTCTGAAGGTCACAGAACAATTGCTAGTAATGAAATAGCTAGGAAGTTGGTATGATAGACAAAGGCTGGCAATTGATTTAGAAGGAAACTAACTGGCTTACATTTTAGAGGGAATATCTAGTAACCAAGTAAGTACAAAGCTGTAAATAATTAGACTAGGCCAGGCACAGTGGCTCACGCCTGTAATCCCAACACTCTGGGAGGCTGAGGTGGGTGGATCATCTGAGTTCAGGAGTTCAAGACCAGCCTGGTCAACATGGTGAAACCCTGTCTCTACCAAAAATACAAAAATTAGGCCAGGTGCGGTGGCTCATGCCTGTAATCCTAGCACTTTGGGAGGCCAAGGTGGGCGGACTGCCTGAGCTCAGGAGTTTGAGACCAGCCTGGGCAAGACGGCGAAACCCCATCTCTACTAAAATACAAAAAAAAAAAAAAAAATTAGCTGGGCAGGGTGGAATATGCCTGTAGTCCCAGCTATTCAGGCAGCTGAGGCAGGGGAATTGCTTGAACCTGGGAGGTGGAGGTTGCAGTGAGCCGAGATCATACCACTGCACTCCAGCCTGGGTGATAAGAGCAAAACTCCGTCTCAAAAAAAATAAATAAATAGACAGACTAAATTTTCTGCAGTGAAACAGGGAATGCCTGTAAAATTTTAGAAAAGGAAAGGAGTATGATGAAGTGTCCACACTCTCCATCCCTGAACAATGCTGCAAGTGAAGATCCTCCCAGGTGCTCTGTTTAGCTCAAGCCATTACTAGACTGAACTGCAGGAGGAAGCAAGGCCTCACCTCCAGCCCAACATGCAACAGGGAATTCATAACAAGTAATCAGGTATGAATGCAGAGGGGGCTGCCCCAGGAAAAGAAACAAACACAGGAACTTTGATAGGGCTAAATGTGCCCAGCCCTGTAGCCTCCCTGTAGCCTCCAGTGGCCAGCTTTCCATCCCCTCTTGACTGAGGCTCCGGGAAGCTGAAGTGGCAGAAACAGTACTCCATCCACCCCTCCATCCCTGATACCTGCTGACAGCATTGACCACAAGCCTCAGCTGTTCCTCGGCTGAGGCTGTCTGCTGCTGCCACCAGCGCCGGGCCTCCTGAGCACGGCTCAGCTCCAACTGCAAGGCCTGGGGAGGATGCAGCAAAGGACAGGGTCTCTCCGAGTCCTGGGGGCAGCCCCAGACAAGTGGCTCCCCTGCCCTCCCGGAGTCTCTACTGGGCTCAGACACCAACCTTGGCACCCATCCGCTCCACCTCTGCCTCTGCGGCTTTGTCCTGCAGGGATCGCTGCAGGATGGCCTGCTCCTGGCTCTGGGCTGTCACTTGTTCCTGGAGTGAGGCCATCTGGAAGAGGAGAGGGAGCTGGGCAAGGCCTTCTAGAGCTAAAAGGGGGGCATTAGAAGCAAAGTGGCAGATGCAGAGATCTCTGCAAGAATGCCATGCAGGGGCCAGGAGAGGTGGCTCACGCCTGTAATCCCAGCACTTTGGGAGGCTGAGGCAGATGGATCACTTGAGGTTAGGAGTTCAAGAGCAGCCTGGCCAACATGGTGAAACCCCATCTCTACAAAAAATAGAAAAATTAGCTGGGTGTGGTGGTACCTGCCTGTAGACCCAGCTACTCAGGAAGCTGAGGCAGAAGAATCGTTTGAACCCAGGAGGTGGAGGTTGCAGTGAGCTGAGATTACGCCACTGCACTCCAGCCTGGGTGACAGAGAGAGACTCCTTCTCAAAAGAATAAAAAAAGAAAAAAGAAAAAGAAAGAACGCCACGCAGGAGACCGAAGCTTAGGTTCCTGAGAATGGAACCCAGTGTTCCTTCCATGTTCCACGTTCCATGTGCCCCCTTGAACATGGGACTAGCCCTTGACCCACCCCACAGGACCCACCAACTGACAATGCCACCCTCCTCAGATGCTAACACCTCCTCAGAGAGGCTGTCCCCAACCATCCTACCTGAGGCTGACCCACCCCACAGTCTCTCCATCACATTATCTTTTGATTCTTTCTTACTACTTTCTTTTTTTTGAGACAGGATCTCACTTTGTCACCCAGGCTAGAGTGCAGTGATGGGATCACAGCTCACAGCCTTGATCTCCTGTGCTCAGGTGATCCTCCACCTCAGCCTCCACAGTAGCTGGGACTATAGGCATAAGCCACCATGCTTGGCTAACTTTTTATATTTTTAGTAGAGACAGGATTTCACGTTTCCCAGGCTGGTCTCCAACTCCTGACCTCAAGTGGTCCACCTGCTTCAGTCTCCCAAACTGTTGCCATTACTCAGCTTGGCACGGTGGCTCCACCTGTAATCCCATCATTTTGGGAGGCTGAGGCAGGCAAATCATCTGAGATCAGGAGTTTGAGACCAAAGTGTTGGCATTACAGGCGTGACCACTGCACCGGCTTGAAACTTTCTGTATAGCACACATAATACTCGATGTTACCTGCTTACTTGTGTGTTCTGTGTCTCTGCTCTAGAAGGCAGGCTCCACATTTCGGTTTTGTTCAGGGCTGTGTGCTCAGCATGTGGTAACCACTCAATAAACACTGGTTGAATGGATGCCCCCCTTATGGAAGGAGCAAGGTGCTGGGAGGGAATACAGGGAGAAAAGAGAGTGCAGTGACCTGTCCCTTCAGCTGCTTAACAGAGTCACTGTGTTCCAGCTCCTGGGCCTTTAGCTGCACCATGAGGGCAAACACCTTCTCCCGCCAGCGGTTCAGCAGGGACTGGCACTTCCTGGTGAACTCAGGCTCCAGGGAATCTGAAGGTTGAACCTGAAGGAGAAGCAGCAAGAGGAACGTATGGGCTCCTGGGGGAGGAGAGGAGGGAGGTGGTGTCTTTGTTTCTCCTGTCCTGCCTGGGCAACATGAGTTACAGCAAGGAGTTCACAGGAAGAAAGAGATCCAAGCAGGTTCTGGGGCATACTGACCCCTCCCGCCCACAGGGAGGGAGCAGGGGGACAGTAGGTGCAGGATGCAGCTGAGGGTGAGGGGCTGGGGGTCAGGCTGTACCTTCCTGGTCAGCTCCTCCTCCTGCAGGGCGAGGATGTGCGTGAGGCTCTGCACTCGCACCTGCAGCAGCTCCGCAGTGGCGTGCAGGCCGTCCCGGTCCTCCTGCAAGTGCTGTGGGCGGAGGGAAGCAGCGCCTCTGTAGGGCGTCCATGCCACCTCAGGTACCACCTTCTCTCCTGGGGGCTATACTCTATACACGTTCCTCCGAGGGCCACACTTGCCACCCCCCCACCTGATCCCCAAGTCCCCACACAGATGCACTCCTGCACTCTCACCTGCACGGTTTCCAGAAGCTTCTGTCGCTCCGGTACCCATGTCTGGCTGTGAACCTCAGGAGGGACTTGTTCCCCAACATATTTTCTTAGATTCTCAACCAGGGTCACCTGAGCCTCCAAGTCGTCCTGGGTCTTGCTAGCGTTGGGGTATGAATGGAACAGCCACCAGTGGGGCGCTCTGCAGACCCACCACATCACCAACTGCTGGTCCCCCTGGTGTCTGCCCACCTACCTCAGTTGCTTCCGAAGCAGCTCGGCCTCCCTCTGAGCCTCGGCCAGCTCCTTGGCTTCCCCTGACCTCCTGGTTTCCAGACTACTCAGAGACTTCTCCAAGCCCTCGGCCTTGCTGGTCAAACTGGAAAGAGCCTCCTGGTGAGCCTGTGTCAAAGAGGACAGCTACGGAAAGAAGAGGAGGCTCAGCAGGGGCTCGACCCTGCATGGGGGCCTTCCTTGTTCCCTTCACTCCCACTTTCTGTGACCTTAGAGAAGGACCCAACCAATCACCCAATTGTGCATAGCAAATGGAGAGCTGTTGGCTGGGTGCAGTGGCTCACGCCTGTAATCCCAACACTCTGGGAGGCTGAGGTGGGTGGATCACCTGAGGTCAGGTGTTCAAGACCAGCCTGGCCAACATGGTGAAACCCTGTCTCTACCAAAAATACAAAAATTAGCCACGCTTGGTGGTATACACCTGTAATCCCAGCTACTCGTGAAGCTGAGGCAGGAGAATTGCTCCAACCCAGGAGGCAGAGGTTGCAGTGAGCCAAGATCCCACCACTGCAATTCTAGCCTAGGCGACAGTGAGACTCTGTCTCAAAAAAAACGAAAAAACAACAACAAATGGAGAGCTGGTAACTCACTCTCCACAGTTGCCCCACAACCCATCAGGAGCTCTTGTCAGATCTCCTCCAAAACATATCTTCACCTCTCTCTGTCTCCACTGCCACCAACCCAAGGTAAGCTACCTTTATCTCTTGCCTGGGCCACAGCAACCATCTCCTAACGAGTCTTTACAAATCCTTGGTGGCTTATCACCGAATTCAGAACAAAACCCAGGTGCCTCTCAACGCCTGCGGGCTGGGTGACCCGACCTCTGCCTGCCTCCTGAGCTCACTCCTGGAGGCTCTCCCACTGCTCCCCGCTCCAGCCACAGTGAGTCTGCTGAGAACCAGACAGTGGCCCCTCCTCGCTCTACAGACCTCAGGCAATAGCTCCTCCTCAGGATGGCCTCGCTGTGCTCTGTAATTCCCCCCACCACCCTACTCTGCCCCCTCAGCTGTTCACGTACTCCTGAGCACTTAGCCCTGATCATATCTTGCTTATGTGTATGTGTTACCATCTGTTGGGCCATACAGGAAGGAAAAGGAGGAATTTTGTCTTTTGCTCATGGCACCTCAAAGGGTTGTAGGGGTGTCAGAGCCACCAAGAGTCATGGGATGGACTGGGAAGGAGAGCAGAGTAGCCACTCTGCTTCCAGGTCTCCCTCCTCTAGCCCCGTCTCCATACAATAGTTAATTTGGGTGACATAAATCACAAAACTTTTAAGACATAATATGTAAATCTAATCATGTCATTTCCCTGCTTAAAGCCTTTCAACGGTTACTTATTACTTAAAAAAAATTTTTTTCTTTTTTTTGTTTCTGGAGATGGAGTTTCACTTTGTTGTCCAGGCTGGATCTCAGCTCACTGCAACCTTTGCCTCCCAGGTTCAAGCGATTCTCCTGCCTCAGACTCCTGAGTAGCTGGGATTATAGGCATGAGCCACCACATCTGGCTAATTTTTATATTTTTAGTAGAGATGAGGTTTCACCATGTTGGCCAGGCTGGTCTCGAACTCCTGATCTCAAGTGATTCACCCACTTTCGCTTCCCAAAGTGTTGGCATTACAGGTGTGAGCCACCATGCCAGGCCCTAATTTCTTTTATAAAATAGACACGGGGGTCTCACTTTGTTGCCCAGCGTAGTCTCAAACTACTGGGCTCAAGTAATCCTTCCGCCTTGGCCTCCCTAAGTGCTGGGATTATAGATATGAGCCACTGTGCCCAGCCTGCTCATTACTCTTAAGGGAAAGTATCAAGTTCTGAACTGACCAAGGCCTGGGTCTGTGCAGGCAGACTGTGCTCTACAGCACACTCAGGGTCTTCATCTCTGTGCTCCAGCCTTCTGGCCTCCTCCTGTCCCCACCTCTACCTGCTGTCCTGCTGAGTGTTCACCAGCTACCACTGCACCCCACACGCCTCTTCACTGGCCAGCTCCTATTCAGCACAAATGGTAGCTGGTTTTTAGTCTTGCTCTGCTGCCTAGGCTGGAGAGTAGTGATCTCACCTCATCGTAACCTCCGCCTCCCAGGTTTAAGCAATTCTCCTGCCTCAGCCTCCCAAGAAGCTGGGGGATTACAGGCACCTGCCACCATACCTGGCTAATTTTTGTATTTTTTTGTAGAGACTGGGTATCGTCATGTTGGTCAGACTGGTCTTGAACTCCTGGCCTCAACTGATCTACCAGCCTCAGCCTCCCAAAGTGCTGGGATTAGAGGCATGAGCCACCGTGCCTGGCCTAACTTCTTATTGCTAAATTTCTTTCATGAATCTCCTTTGTCCATTTTCTGATTGGACTGCTGGTCTTTCCATTACCAATTTCTATGCACATATTATGTATTAGGGATAGTACCCTTTTCTTGTAATCTGAGCTATAAATATGGGGTTTTTTGTTTTGTTTTGTTTTGTTTTTGCCACTCCTAATGTTCATGTTATAAAGTCAATGGGTCAATCTTTTCCTTTATGGCTTCTAGATTTTGGATTTTGACTCACAGGTAGAAAGGCCTTGTACACTACAAGGTTATAAGGAATTCAATTCTCCCTTGTTTTCTCCCAGTTCCTTTATGGTTTCTTTATTTTTTTTATTTTTTTGAGATGGAGTCTAGCTCTGTTGCCCAGGCTGGAGTGCAGTGGCGTAATCTTGGCTGACTACAACCTCCACCTTCCAGGTTTAAGCGATTCTCCTGCCTCAGCCTCCCGAGCAGCTGGGATTACAGGCATGCACCATCACACCCAGCTAATTTTTGTATTTTTAGTAGAGACGGGGTTTCGCCATTTTGGCCAGGCTGGTCTCGAACTCCGGACCTTGTGATCCACCCACTTCAGCCTTCCAAAATGCTGGAATTACAGGTGTGAGCCACCCATGCCCAGCCCTATGGTTACTTTTCTAGAAATGTTGACTGGTTGCCAGGCGTGGTGGCTCACGCCTATAATCCCAGCACTTTGGGAGGCCGAGGCGGGTGGATCACGAGGTCAAGAGATCGAGACCATCCTGGTCAACAAGGTGAAACCTCGTTTCTACTAAAAATACAAAAATTAGCTGGGCATGATGGTGCTTGCCTGTAGTCCCAGCTACTCGGGAGGCTGAGGCAGGAGAATTGCTTGAACCCAGCAGGTGGAGGTTGCGGTGAGCCGAGATTGTGCCATTGCACTCCAGTCTGGGCAACAACAGCGAAACTCCGTCTCAAAAAAAAAAAAGAAATGTTGACTGACTGGTTATAGCAGCATTCCCTGAACCCCAGACCAAGTTAGTGCTCTCTAGTCCTTCAAGGCATTCTCCCCAATTGCAATTACTTATGATTAAATTAAATATAGATGAGTGTATCCCCACAAGGCTGTCAGCTTCATCCACGAAGGCAGGACTCAGGCTAATTTGGTCACTAAGTCTCATAGATGGCAAAGAGTAAGCACTGTGGACTGAATAATCTGTATCCCAGTCCACCACAGCCTCCTTACCAACCTTCCTCACTGCCCTCCACAATACCCCCAATGAACTGGTACCTGCGGTAAAGTAGGGAGGCAAACTACTTCCTACTAGAAAGGAAAGGAGGGCTTCAAGTGGTGGGAGGCCACCTGAGTCTCAGGGAAAAAGTGGAATCTGAATTAAGATCAAAGCACCCAAGTTCTCCATCTTTCTAGGCCACGTGTGTTTCCTTTCACCAAAGGTCTCATCATTCCACTACTTACTACTCATGGGGGAGTCTTTTCTGCAATACTTGCTTGGAAGCTACTGCCCAGCTCTCCATTATGAATTTGAATCCTTTCCACCTCTGGATTCACCTGCTCTTGGTGCAGCCTCTGAACCTCTTCCAGCTCCCGCTGACTCCCCTCTTCCATGTTCTTCCGGACGACCTCAGCCCCAGCCAAAGCAGCACGTAGGCCCTCGGCCTCGGCTCGGCCAGCCTTCTCCGCCCGTGCCAGAGCCTCCAGCTCCATGGCCTGGGCCTCTAGCCTCATCTTCTGCTGCAGCGAGGTCTCTCGCAGGAGCCGGACCTCCTCCTCTAGCCGCCGTAGCTCTTGCAGCTGCCGAGAGATCAGCTCAGCCTGCTGGCTCAGGGCCTGTGACCCCTCCAACTCCCGGCACCTTCAAAGACAAGTTAGTGCAGATGAAACTTGTCTCCAGAGATGGAAGGATAGGTGAGAGCATAAACATAGCCAGGAGAAGCAAAAGAGGACCCCTCTGCACTCGTGTTGGGAGGTGAAGGGGGTGCTGAAGCTGGGGCATGGGGATGTCTGCACCTATATCATCATCATTCATCAAAGCCCTATTGAGCATGTTAAGTCCAGTGCCTGGACTCACAGGACCTAAAGTCTGGCTGAGATCCTGAAACATGATCTCTCTAGAGAGCGCTACATACAGGCAGATTCAACATCAAACGTGTGTACCATTAGGCCACCACATTCTTTTTGTTTTTTGGTGTTTGTCTTATTTATTTTTTCATTTTTAGGCACACATTTTAAGTGGAAAAGTTGGACGAACACACAGAGACTTCTGAATTCTGATTTAAGGGCAAGAAGTTTGAGGAAGGAATGGGCATAAAAAGGTCATGAGCTTCCAGTATCAATATGGTGAGGCCAAGTGCTAGTTAAAGGCATTTATCGAGTGTTAGGTATACTTTATGAGGCGTCTGAGAGACCAGGACATAAATAACATAGTGCCAACCTTTGGAGAATATCATCTACCAATGTCACGTAAAGTTTAATCCAGTTTGGAACATGGCTCCTGAGGCAGCTCTCTCTCTGAGACCCTGGACCACAGGAGATTGTTGTTGTTTTTAGAGACAGGGCATCACTCTGTCACCCAGGCTTCAGTGCAGCACGATCCAGTGGCTGGATCGTAAGTCACTGCCTCTTTGAACTCCTGAGCTCAAGCAGTCCTACCACCTTAGCCTCCCGAGTAGCTGGGACTACAGATGCATGCAACCACAGCCAGCTAATTATTTTCTGTGGAGACGGAGTCTCACTTTGTTGCCCAGGCTGGTCTTGAACTCCTGGGCTCAAGGGATCCTCCTGCCTCAGCTCCCAAAGTGCTAGGATTATAGGTGTGAGCTGCCATACCTGGCTTTTTCTTTCTTCTTCTTTTTTTTTTAAAAAGTAGCAGGGATCTGTAGTCTAGGGAAATTAAGTGACTTGCCAGATGTCCTCTAGCTGGTAGCCAAACTAGAAACAGAGTCTCTGTCTCCCGACACCCAGTCTAGTATTCCTCCTTCTTTATCATGCTGCTGCTTCTAATGTAATCCTACTCTGGAGCAAAATGGCAGAATGATATCCTAGTACATCTGGGAAAAGGCACATGAAGCAAGAATGAGAATGTTTACAGACAATACGACAGAGAGCATGGCCAGCTCCCATAGCATGTCCTCTGTAAAGGCTTTCTTCCATCAGAGTCAACCCACACCGCCACAGTGCTGGGTCTCTACTTCCAGTTTGCACTTCTTCGTCTTGCCTCATGCTACGCTTTATAATCAGCTGGTGGTCAATCTATCTCCCCTCTTAGGGTTTTAGGTTCCTTATTAATTACAAATTCAAGTCACGTTTGTCTTATTCACTATTGTTATCCCCATCCCTAGCACCTAGCACGTTGCTTTATTATTTATGCACTGTAGGAACTAGTAATTGCTTACATAAAAATGAGTAACTTATGGAAACACTGGCCAAAACAGGGTAAGATATTCCAGTGAGGAAGGCTCATTAGCAAGCAAGCCAGAGAAAATGGCAAGGATGGATCCCTACCTGCCTCTCTGCCCTGGCTCCTGTCTGTTACTGGCAACATCCCGTTCCCACATTGTCACTTGAGGTCTTTGGGTGTCTGTCCGCCTCTCTGAGACATCTTGATAGCCTGGGGGTTGGACCAGGGGAATGTCTGCGAGCCAGGTGGGAGCCATTTTTGGTAGAGTTGAAAGGGGCCGAGTTTGAAAGTGGGAGGGGGGAATCAGCCCAGTGGAACCTGAGAATTACAAAAGCAAAGATGGTCAGTTTCCCAGGCAGAGGCAACCACCACTCCCCTTGCCTGGTCCCACTGACCTGAAGGTGGAAACATCTTCACATTATTTGAAGGCTCTAGATTCTGTCTCCAGCCATATATATTCCCCTGGACAATAGGAGAAACAAGGACACTCCAATTCAATTTTCAGGCCACCTTCCAAAGAGAAATCCCCTACAATAACAAAGTCATAATCCTTGAATTACAGCCAGGTCCACCCGATGCTCCGCTCTTTTCCTACTTCCCCAAAGAAGTAGGAGATACCCCAAACTCACTTGCTTGTCTCAACCTGGTTCCTGGTAGAACCCAGGCAACTAACTACAAAGTGGAGAGAATTTACTGAGAGACCGAGAGGGGGCTCTGAGGCTTTACTCATACTTTCAGGATTCTGGGCAATGCCTTTACCCTCCTCCTTAAGTTTCTATGGTCCCTGCTGCTCCTGGCCAAAGGTGAGAAAGGAGGTACACAGTGCAGGGGTCTTGAGCGCCATCTCCAGAATTCTCTCCATGGCTCAGAAAGGCCTGGGGGAAGCCCATCCAGACACCACCAGGCCATGACTCTTGGGTCCTTCCCTATTAAAGAGCTGGCCCAAGGCCTGGCCCCAGGTGAATGTGGCCACATGCAGGGTTAGACACCTCCCCAGGACCTTGGGAATCCAGGCAGCCTAGATCCCCAGGCAGAAAAGCCAGCTTCCTGACATCTCATCCAAATCTTGCCTGGAGCTGTCCTCTCAGCTTCTCTCTACTATCCCCTCAGCTTCCATGCCTGCTGGAAGATTTTTCTAGATTCCTAACACACAGCGGGCACTTTAAGATCTTCCTCCCACCCTCATTCATC
>NW_016108114.1:173780-176961 GCF_001604975.1 Cebus imitator | reverse complement strand
TTTTTCTGAAGGTATTATTCTGGTCCTCACCCTCACCCCCATCTCTCAATAGCCCGCTCTCGTCCCCTGCTAGCCGGCTCTGCTCTCCCCCCAACGCTCCCTCAGATAACCGAGGCTTCACCCTGTTGGCCCCTGAGCTCTAAGGCTGTTCTGATCTCCTCATCTGTCCCTTCACCGGGCCCCTGTGCCCCCTTCCCCTTTGGACCCCTTACACCCTCCCAGCACCCTCTCTCAGCCCCTTCCCGCCCCCAACCGACTCTTCCCGAACGTCCCTTACCCACCGCGAGAGCACCCTATTGCGCTTTGGCCACACCTCCTCCGCCTGGCTCCCGGCCCCGCCTCTGCATGGACTGCGCCTGCGCAAGTCAGGCGCTCTGACGCCTCCATTTCATTCAGGGGACAGGAAAGGTGCACGCAGGCGCAATGCCGCCTAAAGCCGGGCTCAATGCGTCAGAGAATCTCCGCGCCCAGGCGGCTCCTCCCCACTGCGGGAACCCGGGAAAACCTGTGAGCTAATCAGAAAAAGCAGAAGGCGGGAGGGCTTGGGGCAGCGTCCAATGGCGCGAAAGAGAACAAATGATCTGGCCAATCAGGAACGGCACGGGGGCGGGCTCGCTCGGCGCGAAGTTCGGGCCCGGGAATTCCGAAGGAGGGGTAGGCTGCCTGCGCCCCGAGGCCGCGCCCCTTCAGGCTCCGGCTTGTTGGCTGTCAAACAGCTGCGGAACTGTTGGCTCCTGCGGAGGAGCCCAAGGGGTCCCAGGACCCCCGCACAGGTTGGCATTGCTTGAAGAGGAGGCCACTCGGAGACTGCACCGCACGGGTAGATCCGAAACGCGGCTGAGGCCGAGGGAAAAGGCTGGGTATGCCTTGCATGATCTCGGGAGCGCCTTCCGTTTTTAATCCCACCTAGAGAAGCCGGGAAGCAGAGGTTTAGGTCCAATTTGTTGGAGAACTTAAGGATTTGTTTGCAGTTCCTTTTGGGGGATGACAGTGGATTCATTGCCCTCGGGGGTTCAAACTAGTTATGAGTGAGGGATTGGCCAGCGATCGGGGCGCAGGCCAGCAGGAGTGCTCTGTTAGGATAAGCAAGCTTGATAGGAAGAAGCTGCTCTTCTCTAAATTACACAGAGGTGATGTGTTCGTATTGCACGTAGACAGTTTGTATAACAGGACCTCCCCGCCCCGCCACCCCGACACACAAAAGAGCTGCCTAAAATATCCTTGCCTTGCAGATTGGAGGTTCTCCAAATATTTTGCGACCTGAGGATCCAGCTCAAGTGAGGTGCCGTAGGACGTGTTCCTGAGTTTGCATTGTATGGAGACTTTCCTGGAATCTTTCAGTTGCAAGTCAGCTTCACAACAAATTTTGCAGAGTCCTAGGCTGCTTCCAGTCTGAATTTAGACTAACTTAGGTAGTGTGCTTAAAGTTGAAACTGCACACAGCACAACTCAAGTTTGCATCAGACTGGGAAGCGAACTTAAGCCAGTGGTGCGTGGCCCAGGAGTGGGAAAGGAAATGGATGCCTGAAGTGGAAGGTGGTGCAGAGGGGGCACCGCCCATGCTGCCCTGCTTCCAACTGCTGCGCATAGGGGGCGGCAGAGGCGGAGATCTCTACACCTTTCACCCACCGGCCGGGGCTGGCTGCACCTACCGCTTGGGCCACAGGGCCGACCTGTGTGATGTGGCTCTGCGGCCCCAGCAGGAGCCTGGCCTCATCTCTGGGATCCATGCCGAACTGCATGCCGAGCCCCGGGGTGATGACTGGAGGGTCAGCCTGGAAGACCACAGCAGCCAAGGTGAGCAGTAAGCAGGGCAGCTTTGCCCCTGGGTTGTTGAAGTTCCAGGCTGGAATGAGGAAGGGTCTCCACAAGACCCTGCTGCCTGCCTCCTATACTCCATCACATTGGATTGATGGTCATGGTCCAGACCTTCATCTTCCCACCAGAAGTGTGCAGTCTGCTGTTAAAAGAAAGTCATGGGGGGCGGGGATGGGGGAAGAAGTGTGCACAGTCAGAAGCTCTCTGAAAGACTGACCCTTGTTGGTCCCGTTTAGCTCATACAAGACCTGGGGTATCATCAGAAAGGTGTCACAGCGGGGATGTTCTGGGGCCACTAGAGGCCAAGTTTAGACTTGATTCAGTTTCCAGCTTTGCTGAGGCACTCTGTTCCTGGATTACGGCAGTTCTATGTTGAATAATGTTTTTAATAATCTGGGCTTGTGTCTTTCTCCCTGACTTGAGGCAGTTAACCTCAGAAAGCCTAGATTCACATTTGAGTTTTGCCACTGGCCCCTGGCAAAACCTCCTCCTCTTGGAGGTCTGCTTTAGGAGTGTTGTGGGTATTAGTAGCCAACATTCATCTAGTGCATACTGTTATGAGCCAGGCACTATTTTAAGTGTTTTGAATGTAAGGGGCACTAATATCCTCATTTACAGTAAAGGAAAATGAGGCACAAAGAGATTAAGAAACTTGTCCAGGGCTGGGCATGGTGGCTCATACCTGTAATCCAGCACTTTGAGAGGCCAAGGTGGGTGGATCACTTGAGCTCAGGAGTTCAATACCATCCTGGGAAACATGGTGAAACTCTACCAAAAAATTAATTAACTAATTAATTTAAAAAACTAAAGGCTTGCTCAGGGTCACATAGCTTATAAGTGGTAGAGCTAAGATCTGAACAAGTTGGAGCTGGAGGAGAGTCAGCATGGTTGAAAATTGGACCTTAGGGGCCAGGCACAGTGGCTCACACCTGTAATCCCAGCACTTTGGGAGGCCGAGGCAGGCGGATCACCTGAGGTCAGGAGAGTTCGAGACCAACCTGACCAACATGGAGAAACCCCATCTCTATTAAAAATATAAAAGTAGCCTGGCATGGTGGCGCATGCCTGTGATCCTAGCTACTCAGGAGGCTGAGGCTGGAGAATTGCTTGAATTTGGGAGGCAGAGGTTGCGGTGAGCTGAGGTTGCACCACTGCACTTCAGCCTGGGCAACAGAGCAAGACTTCGTCTCAAAAAAAAAGGAAGAAATTGGACCTTAGGAGAGTGAGGACAGGGATCCTTTGTAGGAAAGCACAAGAAATACAGACTTGTGGCCGGGCGCGGTGGCTCACGCCTGTAATCCCAGCACTTTGGGAGGCCGAGGCGGGTGGATCATGAGGTCAAGAGATCAAGACCATCCTGGTC
>NW_016108114.1:166148-173494 GCF_001604975.1 Cebus imitator | reverse complement strand
AAAAAAAAAAAAAAAAGAAATACAGACTTGTTCCCAGCTGACAAGAAGCATACTGCCTGGTACCTGCCACCTGCTGAGGGGCTTAGGATGTGAGGGAGAATCTGATGACAGTTTCAGGTTCTTCCCCAGAAATCAGACAAGAGCCAGATTTCTCCATGCCTGACTCTGGTTATTTCTGTTTTTGTCCTCCGTATTTGTCTGGTGCCCTGCCATCAACAGGGACTTTGGTCAATAATGTCCGAATCCCAAGAGGTCACAGGCTGGAATTGAGTGATGGAGACCTCCTGACCTTTGGCCCTGAAGGGCCCCCAGGGACCAGCCCCTCGGAGTTCTACTTCATGTTCCAACAAGTACGAGTCAAACCTCAGGACTTTGCTGCCATTACCATCCCACGGTCTAGGGGAGAAGCCCAGGCTGGGGCTGGGGCTGGCTTCCGCCCTATGCTGCCCTCCCTTGGGGCTCCACAGCGGCCTCTTAGCACCTTCTCCTCTACCCCCAAGGCCACACTAATCCTGAACTCCATTGGCAGCCTCAGCAAGCTCCGGCCCCAGCCCCTCACCTTCTCCCCTAGTGGGGGTAGACCAAAGAGCTTGCCAGTTCCCATCCCACCTGGGGAAGTGGGTATCACCCCTTCTGCTCCGCCCCCACGCAATCGGAGGAAATCTGCTCACCAAGTGTTAGCAGAACTGGATGAGAGTGAGCCTCCTGAGAGCCCACCACCAGCTCTTATGGAGCCCAGGAAGAAACTCCGTGTAGACAAAGCCCCTCTGACTCCCAATGGGTAAGTGGAGACCTCACTTGGCCTTCTCAGTGTTTTACTGCCTTTTGATTCCTTGTATCCCTAGGCTGGGAGGTGGAATAGATGGAGTGGCAAGACCTGGGTTAGCTCTGATAAGAAAAGAAAAATATGTGCAGGAGAAAATGAGAGGTGGGGTGGGGGCAATGTTTATAACAGCTGGAGTGGGCACATCCTACTTTTTATTCATCTAGCTTTAACCCCATTCTCCTAGAGCCTAAGGATGGGGAACTTCCAGGCTCACACTAGAGGTTTTTAGGCCCACCCTATGTGTTTTTAAAGACAGAGTCTGGGCTAACCTTAGTCCTCAGACCACTGTGCCTCTGTGGACTCACCCTATGACCAGCCATAGGGTGGCAAAGTCTAGGTCGTCTCCTACAGTTTTCCAGTGACTCTTGTATTTGTGTTACTTCCTTCAGAAATCGACGTGGCCATCCTCGTCCTCGGAAGTACCCAGGGAGCAATCCCATGGCTCCCCCTGCAGTTGGGGATGGGGAGCCCTGTGCAGCTCCTTGTTGCTGCCTGCCCCAGGAAGAGACAGTGGCCTGGGTTCAGTGTGATGGCTGTGACCTCTGGTTCCATGTGGCCTGTGTTGGCTGCAGCATCCAGGCTGCCAGGGAGGCTGACTTCCGATGCCCAGGGTGCCGTGCTGGCATCCAGACCTAAGGTCAACCATGAAGACACCCTCGGACACAGCTGCCCATCAGTAGACACAGCAGTGAGCAAATGGGTCTGATAAATGCTCCCGTCCCTTTCCAGGAGGGAATGACTGCAGGGAAGGGTGGATTGATGTGGACTCATTCAGGGCCTGGAGCAGAAGAGCCTGGTGGCCAAGGTGACAGAAGAAATGGCTTCCTGCCAAAGATATTGCCACCTCCAGGAAATTGCCAGTGAGCTGGAAGTTCCCATTCTTACAAGGCCATGTTGCCACGGACACCAAAATATCTGTAGTCAGAGCACTGATCAGTTGCAAAAGCCATGCCTGCAAATAATGGAAAACTAAGGGAGTTTTTAAAAAAATTTCTCTTTCCTGCCGTAAGAGGAAGTTCTTTTTTTTTTTTTTTTTGAGACGGAGTTTTGCTCTTGTTACCCAGGCTGGAGTGCAATGGCGCGATCTCGGCTCACCGCAACCTCCGCCTCCTGGGTTCAGGCAATTCTCCTGCCTCAGCCTCCTGAGTAGCTGGGATTACAGGCACACGCCACCATGCCCAGCTGAATTTTTGTATTTTTAGTAGAGACGAGGTTTCATCATGTTGACCAGGATGGTCTCGATCTCTTGACTTCGTGATCCACCCGTCTCGGCCTCCCAAAGTGCTGGGATTACAGGCTTGAGCCACCGCGCCCAGCAAGAGGAAGTTCTTAAGGTTCTTGGTGGCATCACCTAAGGCATTCTGGGAAAACCTAGGGCCTGGCCCCAAAACTTCCCTACTCTGTGGCTAGTCCTGTCACTGACTAAATCATAAGGACTGGGCTTTTCAGAGCTTTGCTTTTATTTCTAAGTCAAGGACAAGCAGCTTCATTCACTCCTGGGTATTTACTCTTCTTGTGGGTCTGTGGTATTCCTTGCTTTCCAGGGAGAATGCACTTGGCAAGGTCTGGAAAACTAATTCAGAATCTTAGGGGAAGGGGAGTAGAGATGAACAGACAAATATAAACCTGCTTACTGGAAAGGTACAAATATATGGGTTGAGCTGGAGGTAGGAATACAGGTAATTTTCTAGTTTAAGGGAAAACAGATCTACTGCCATTTAAATAAGGTAGCTGGGATTTGGTCAAGTTCACAAAGATAGCAGAAGTTTTACAGACTTCACCCATACCATCAGGACAAGAGAAAGCCTGGTAAACCAGCTCTAGCAGTTTACCAGCATGGTGGTTGTGACACAGCTCCACTCCATGGGTGGACACAGCAGAGGGCAAGTGGGCTGGCATGGTCCAGTGTGAATCCAACTGCTTAACCCACACGTGGTACATGTGATTTTCTTTTGTGAGCCTTACACCAAGCCAAGCTATTGTCAAAGCATCATTTGTACAGAAATAAAGCCTTATGTATTTGGTGAGTCACTTATGGGCAGGGTGTGCAAAAACCTTAAGTGCAAAGCAGATAGACCCTGGTATCAAGAAAGCACAAAATATTAATAGAAGTTTCCAGTTGGGGTGATTTAGGTACAACAGAAATAAGACTTGATCATAGAGCCATTTAAG
Organism: Cebus imitator; assembly: GCF_001604975.1. Lineage (NCBI taxonomy): Eukaryota > Metazoa > Chordata > Mammalia > Primates > Cebidae > Cebus > Cebus imitator. The sequence continues at coordinate 170,496 of NW_016108114.1, read as the reverse complement.
AATTCCAGAGTAGGGCGGGGAAAGCAAAAAGCCAGCTCTGAGCTGGTAACAGCTACATGGTGACTGAGTATGGGCAAAAGTGTGGTGCCCAGATCCCATGTCACAGGCTTCCAGAAACTAGCTATAAAGGGGTCCTGTACAGATAAACTTGGCTCCAATCCCAGCTCTTCCTCTGACATTGTGTGACCTCAAGGAGTTTAAATGGCACCTTGGTTTCAGGGTCACTTGGGTATGAGCATTGGATATTCCCATCCCCACCTCAGTAACTAAAGGAGGCCAAACCAAGATAAATGTGTCTATCTACTGTGTCCCAGGCTTCTTTATTTAAGAAAAAAGTGATACATGTGGGGATTAAAATCAAGAGCATCATTGAACTTCACCTTCCCTTTAACCAGTTTCCCCAAACTCCCCTGCCCTCACCCTTTGTGTTCCCAATCCCTTCCTTAGTGAATGAAGAACTTAATCCTAAAAGCCCTGGCACAAACTCCAGGTTCTCCTTCCCTAGCTTCTCCTCTCTCCCTGTCCCCCATTCCTAGGACAGGCACCTCAGTTGGAATGCATGGGAGAGCCCAGAGTGGGGACAGAGACAGGGGGGAAGGCTTCCCCCTCAGGGAAAGGGACCGAGGAGTACAGTGCAGTGAAGTGAGGGCTCCCATAGCCTGGGGTACCAAAATGGGGCCCTGGGGCCAGAGGAAAGGACACTGGTCCCCCTGAGAAAGGAGACCCAGCAGCCTCAAAATCCTCTCGTTGTGCATAGTCACTGCTTGATCGCTTGCCCTTCTGGCGCTGGTTACAGAACCACACACGGACCACATCCTTCTCAAGCCCAAGCTGCTGGGCGATGTGGCTGATCTGCTGAAGTGTGGGTTTCGGGCACTGCAGGAACAAATTCTCCAGGTTGCCTCTCACTCGGTTCTCGATACTGGTTCGCTTTCTCTTTCGGGCCTGCACGAGGGTTTCTGCTTTGCATATCTGTGCAGGTGGGAAGAGGGTACAAGGGCAAGCTTTGGACTTGCTGAGTAACAGCATCACCAGGGTCTGTGACTAGATGTGTCAGCAGAGCCAGGTGGTATGTAAAGGCAAGATCCTGGAAAGGTTGACTCTGGACCTTCTCCAAGCAGAAGGGAGGCATTTTACTCCATCCCACTGAGAACTACTGCACCAAAGAGGGACAGCCACCAGCCAGGAGTGGAAGCAATGGAAACTGGGCCAAGAAAAGGAAGGTACTCGTGTACCCCCTCCCACCCTTACCTCCTGAAGATTTTCATTGTTATCTGCTTCCTCCACCCACTTCTGCAGTAAAGGCCGCAGCTTACACATGTTCTTGAAGCTAAGCTGCAGAGCCTCAAAGCGGCAGATGGTCGTTTGGCTGAACACCTTTCCTGGGGGAGGCAAGTCAAAAGAGAAGCAAAGTGAGGGAACACGCAGGGCCCTTGTTGACTCCAAGATCCAGGCTTCCCACCTCTTCCCAGAGGGAGCTCAAAGACCAAGCATCTCCCTCTCCCCTTCTCTTCACAGGTGACAGTAGAGTTTGCCCCTGCTCCTCCCCCACTCCCTTGTTGGGGAGGAAAGGCCTAGGTTCACGAATGTTCCTTAGAGGGGATATGTGGTCAGAACATGCTGAGTGAAACCCACCAAACAGAACCCCTAGGGTGAGCCCCACATCGGCCTGTGTATATCCCAGAGTGATCCTCTTCTGCTTTAGGAGCTTGGCAAATTGCTCGAGTTCTTTCTGCAGAGCTTTGATGTCTTGGGACTGGATTTTAAAAGACAGAAGACATGTAAGAACATAAACACACCAGTTATCAATCCCCTTTTCATTTGGGATTCAAGAACGTAACTGTGGCCCCTAGGAATGCTCTGTAGGAGTGCCTCTGCCTCCCAAGCTGCCCACCTAACTTCTAGAAATAACCCATCCACAAATGTTATTCACCCATCATTCCCTGTTCATTGACTCATGCCTGTAACAAGGGACTGTTCTTCCCCCAGAAACCGGCACATCCAGGGGATGCAGGGCACTGTGAAAGGACAGAAACGCCAGTCAGGTTATGAAGGTTAGAAGCTCCCGCCTGACCAGCTCATTTGATACTTGCAAAAATCTCTTTCAGTTCAGTATTACCCCCAGTTTAAGGACCTTTTGAGGCTAGAGAAATAGATAAGCTGCTAAGTTCTGGGTTAATTAAAAAGAAAGAGCATCGTGTCTCTGAAGCTAAATTCAATTTACTCTCCGCAGCTTGCTTTTGGGGTCCCACACACTGTGACATGGCATGCATATGCCCCAACAGCAAAAAAGGAACAGGTGTCAGCAGAATGAATAAAATGCTTTGTGTGTACTTAATGCTCATTTAAAAAATTGATTATCCCTCATTTTTACTGTATCTTTTTCACTATAGAGGCATCCTCATTGATTTTTAAATTCAACAGATTTATTGAGCACCTTCTATAAGCCAGCAGCTATACACAGTGGACAAAGAGCCCTGACATCCAGCATGATAGAGCGCTATTTGGCACTTGTTCAAGTCATCCACTTGGATCTCTTCCAAGTGCATTTTCCTTTTTTTCCCTGCTCTAAAGCTTTTACACACACACACACACACACACACACACACACACACATATATAGGTGTTTGTTTGTTTGTTTTATTTTAAATAATTTTTTTTTTCTTTTCTAAAGATGGGGTTTCACCATAATGGCCAGGCTGCTCTTGAATTCCTGACCTCAGGTGATCCACCCACCTCGGCCTCCCAAAGTGCTAGGATTACAGGTGTGAGCCACTGCACCTGGCTCTAAAGCTTTTTAATAATAAACTTCCCCTCTTTCCCTAAGTGGCCTGAGGTAATCTGTGAAAATGGTTTTCTCTTCACTTGACCCAGAGAACCCCACAAAATCATGCAAATCTAGAGGTTCCAATCTTTGTGTTAACTTTTTTATTTTATTTAATTAATTAATTAATTTATTTATTTTTAAAGATGGGGTTTCACCATGATGGCCAGGCTGGTCTTGAACTCCTGACCTCAGGTGATCCACCCACCTCAGCCTCCCAAAGTGTTAGGATTACAGGCGTGAGCCACTGTGCCCGGCTTCTTCGTGTTAACTTTAAGAACACTCGTGGAACTGCCCAGGCCATCAAGGGTGTGCATATATGAAAAGCCATGAAGTATCTGAAAGATGTCACTTTACACAAACAGTACATAGCATTCCAATGTTACAGTGGTGGAGTTGGCAGGTGTGCCCAGGCCAAGCCGTGGGGCTGGACCCCACCGTGGGTCGGTGACCCAAAAAGAGTGCTGAAATTTTGCTGCACATGCTTAAAAATGTGGAGAGTAATGCTGAACTTAAGGGTTTAGATGTAGATTCTCTGGCCATTGAGCATACCCAAGGGAACGAAGCACCTAAGAGGGGCCGCTGGACCTACAGACCTACAGAGCTCATGGTTGGATTAACCCATACATGAGCTCTCCCTGCCACATTGAGATCATCCTTCCTGAAGAGGAATAGCTTGTTCCTAAACCAGAAGAGGAGATTGCCCAGAGAAACTGAAGACACAAAAACTCATGGCACGGAGTAAATTCAGCATTAAAGTAAATGCAATTAAAAGGAAAACAATAACAATAATAAACTTCCACTCCTGCACTGAAAAATAAAAAAAGTAAATAAAAAGTGGCCAGACACAATGGCTCATATCTGTAATCCTAGCACTTTGGAAGGTCCAAGCAGGCAGATTTCTTGAGCCCAGGAATTTGAGACCAGCCTGGGTAACATAGTGAGACCCGTGCTGCCTCCTCCCTCTGTGCTATGGAAAAAGGTAAAGCAGGCAGGGTGCGGTGGCTCATGCCTGTAATCCCTGCACTTTTGGAGGCTGAGGTGGGTAAGTCACTTGAGGTCAGGAGTTCAAGACCAGCCTGGCCAACATGGCAAAACCCCGTCTCTACTAAAAACACAAAAATTAGCCAGGCATCGTGGCACAGGCCTGTAATCCCAGCTCCTTGGAAGTCTGAGGCAGGAGAATTGCTTGAACCCAGGAGGTAGAGGTTGCAGTGAGCCGAGATCATGCCACTGCACTCCAGCCTGAGGGACAGAGTGACACTTCATCTAGAAAAAAAAAGTAAAGCAGTCTCCGGGAATGGTAAAGGAGGTAAGAAGATTATGTAGGAGGGAGGGTGACAATTTTAAAGACAGAAAAGGTGATTACTTAAGCAAAGGACAAGAGTCTAGTGGCAAGGCCCTGAAATGGGCCTGCAAGAGCCCGAAGCTGGTTTTGAGGCTGGGCAGATCCTGTTGCGGACCTAGTGACTTTGGTTTAGTCCGAGTGAAATGATCTCTCACCTTTTTTTTTTTTTTTTTTTT
>NW_016108114.1:160411-166128 GCF_001604975.1 Cebus imitator | reverse complement strand
TGTCGCCCAAGCTGGAGTGCAGTGGCTCGATCTCAGCTCACTGCAATCTCCGACTCCTGCGTTTAAGCTATTCTGCCTCAGCTGCCCAAGTAAGCTGGGACTACAAGCACCTGCTGTCATGACCAGCTAATTTTTGTATTTTTAGTAGAAATGGGGTTTCACCATGTTGGCCAGGCTGGTCTTGAACTCCTGACCTCAAGTGACCTTGGCCTCCCAAAGTGCTGGGATTACAAGCGTGAACCACAGCACCCAGCCTCACCTTTTAAAACACTGACTCTAAGGCCAGGTGTGGTGGCTCACACCTGTAACCCCAGTGCTTTGGGAGGCCGAGGCAGGTGGACCACAAGGTCAGAAGTTTGAGACCAGCTTTAGCCTAGTTAATATGGTGAAACCCCATCTCTACTAAAAATACAAAAAATTAGCTGGGCATGGTTATGGATGCCTGTAGTCCCAGCTACTCGAGAAGCTGAGGCAGGAAAATCGCTTGAACCCAGGAGGCGGAGGTTGCAGTGAGCTGAAATCACGCCATTGCACTCCTGGCAACAAAGCGAGATTCAGTCCCATAAAATATAAATAAATAAATAAATAAATAAATAAATAAATAAAAAACACGGACTCTGACATGTTGGCCACAGACAGTAGGGAGGAAGCAGTATAATTCAAGCTACTGCAGTAATCCCAGCAGAGATGATGAGGGCACAGGGTTAGGTTGTGATTGATTCAGGATGTTTCTTAAGGATAGGACATAGGACGTGAAAGAAACTTAGAATGACTGGGCTTGGCCTTGAGCAACTGGGAGATTGGGGTGGAGCGGTTGAGGGAGCCATCACCGGAGACAGAAAACGAGGTAGTCATCTGGTGTCTAAATGGCATTTAAGCCTTGAGGGTGGGTGACAGGAAGGAAAGGTAGATAGAGCAGAGGTTGAAGGTCTGAGCCCTGGGGCACACCAATGAGGCTGCTGGGGGTCAAACGAGCACAGCTAGTAAGAAAAAAACAATGTCTTTGTGTAGTCCTGAGGCCTCAAGGAAGTGTTTCAATGGTGCTCAATCATATCAATTTCAAACAGGCTGATTTTCATTCCCAACTTCTGCTCAGCCAGTAACTCAAACCTGCCCTCTGCTACCTCGGATTTTCCAAATTACATTCTGGGGATTTGGAATAAAGTAAACACTGGTCCAAATCCTTGTTTCATCATTTAGCAGTTAAGACCCGTTAAATAGGATAATAATACCTCCCCCTAGGAGATTCTGTGCTGGTTAATGAGATAATGATGTATAAACGGAGCACACAGCCAGGCACTTAGTTAGTGGACTGCAATTGGCAGCCATTATCATTCAAGGCCCAGCAGTGACCTCCTGCAAAGAGGTTGGGGCTTCTCGGTCACTCCTGAAACCAGTCACACCTTTCTGTGAGGTCTCAAGGCTTAGTACTTGATTTCCAACTGCTTACACTTGTCGCCTTGAAGGACTGGAAGATACATCTTTAATACTCCTCAGCAGGGCTGGATGCCTTCAATCCCTCAGCAGCTCTACATTTGGGTAATGGCCTGGAGAAATCTCTCACCATTTCTTTTTCTTGTTTACAACTTATGAAATCAATCAAAATCCAGCTATCTACAAGGGATGCCAGGGTGTGCACCTTAAACAGTGGTGAGTCACAGGCCTGAGGCAAGCAGAGGTCAAGGGAAGACAAGCCCTACACTGGACTGAAGAAAACTCAGCGCCACACGTGCACACACACACAGCCCAAACAGGAGCTCCTATCAGAAACAAGTCACACCCTAGACTTTCAGGAACAAAACCCCTGGGACAATCACTGTTTTTACCCTCAGGCCATACTTAACCCTTAGGCCAAGATTTTGGGTCTGATAAGGGTCAAATGTTCAAGCTGGACTAAGGGTGGGAGAAGAGGCTCAAACCAATCCCAAGCTGAGTGCTAGGCCAGTCATGAGTGACCAGACCCTGGGCAGGCCTAGGAAATGAGAGCGACCCTGACAAGGGCTGGGCCAGAGCAAAGGCCAGCCTGGGCCAGCTTCCGACTCCCCCAGGCCCGCCGGCCCTCACCTGCGGTTGTCTCTTCAAATTCCAGCTTCCAGTTCCCACTTGGCCGCTGCCTCCCAGGGCTGCCTGCAGTCGATACACACCCCTCCCTGCTCCTCTCCTGGGTTCCAGGTCTGGGCAGCTGCAGGTGACCACTTCCCACTCAACCTGCCCTGCCATGACCAGCTCCCCACATCCCACCCCCGTCAAAGCTCACTTGCCTCCTCCGGGTTTTGTTCCAGCTTCTCCTTCTCCAGCTTCACGGCACCAGGGGGGATGGTGCAGGGCTCCGGGGAGGCCCCCTCGGAGTTGCTCTCCACCCCGGCTCCTGCTTCGCCCTCAGGCTGAGAGGTCTCCAAGCCGCCTTGGGGCACTAGCCCCACTCCAACCTGAGGCCCACAGTATGCCATCCCCCCACAGAACTCATACGGTGGGGGGCACGGGGGAATCCCCCACACCTCAGAGCCTGGCCCAACCCCTGGCCCGATTCCTGGCCCTCCAGGAGGGCCCTGGAAGCTTAGCCAGGTCCGAGGATCAACCCAGCCCGTCTCCGGCCCCCCTGGCCCATCACCTCCACCACCTGGAGGGGGCGAGAAGGCAAAATCCGAAGCCAGGTGTCCCGCCATGGGGAAGGAAGGCGCCCCAAGCCGGGGGCCTGGTGAAATGAGAGCTTGCCAAGGGACTGCTCAACCCCTCTCTCCCTCCCCAATCCCACCCACTAGCCTTGACCTCTGGCCCCGCCCCCTGGATGGGTGGAGGAGAGGGAGGCGGGGGGGGGAGAAACTGAGGCGAAGGGTGTTTGCCTAATGGTGGTGGCAGTGGTGTCTGTGGAAGGGGAAAACCGGGAGACACAACTGGGTGCCCCTCCAGGACCTCGGTGCAGGTCCCCCACAGAAACTTCTTGTTTTTTCCCCTTTTTTTAAAAGACAGGGTCTCACTTTGTTGCCCAGGCTGGAGTGCAATGGCATGATCATGGCTCATTGCAACCTCTATCTACTGGGCTGAAGCAATCCTTCTGCTTCCGCCTTCTGAGTGGCTGGGAAAATTTTCAAGTAGCGCTTGAAAATAAAAATAATTTTTTAATTTTTAGTAGAGAAGGGAGTCTTGCCATGTTACCCAGGCTGGTCTTGAACTCCTGTTCTCAAGCGGTGCTCCCGCCTCTGTCTCCCAAAGTGTCAGAATTGTGGGCCACCACACCCAACTTTAAACTCCCAGCAGGCTCCCGGGCACTCTCTCAGGCTCTGCTCACCCCACCTGTCTGGAATCCCTTCTATACCTCCATGTTCTTCAGGAACCCAGGTGCCTGACCCCCTCTCCAAAGACCTCTGGCACTGTCCTTTCACTGGGCACTGGCCCAGTCACCCTCTCAGCTCCTCAAATTTACTGAACGTGTGTGTGAGGCTATCCTTCAACGCATCAGTAGCCATAAGCATCCTGGCCAGCTGCTCCCTTATGCCCTCCCCCTAACCCATCCATCCAGAACTGTAGGCATTCCCTTCCAGACACTGGCCAAACCCAGCCACCCCGAAGCCTGGGTGCCCGGCACCATCTGTCCAGCCTGCCAGATTCTACCCCATCTTCAAGAGTAGACTGCCAGACAAAGCCTCTATGCCGTATCCCCGTCTTCCAGAATCAGACTCCGGGGTCTCCTCATCTAACAGATTGAGGAGTTGGCCCCTACTTCCCCTTCAAGAGACCAGGCTTTGGACTGACTGGGCCTGAGTTTCCCAACCTTCGTTCAAACAGAGGGATCAGACACCCGCTCCGGGCTCCCTCCACTGCAGAACCTGCACATCAGGACCTTGCTCCCCTCTCGACCAAAACCCAGACATCTAATACCACAGTGGCTCCTAAAACACCTTCTCCCTCCCCCACCTCCCGGGCCCAGGCCTCTAGCCCTAGGCCCTGGGTGGGGAAAACCAAGGAGTTGGGGGTATAGAGAAAAAAATATCTGACTTCAGGTTCAAAGAAGCCTGGGAGGGACTGGGGGAAGGGGGCAGGACAATGGCCTTGGCTGGACAATCCCGGTCCCCAGAGGGGGCAGCTCTAACCCTAAACAAGTGCTCAACCCTTGAATGGGCCTGGATGGCTCCCCTGGGGACTGCTTCCTGCTCCCCAACCCCCCAGTCCCCATCCCCTCACACAGAATCCCCTTCAGAGACACTAAAAGGAGCTCCAGCTACCCCCTTCTGCAATCCCCTCAAAGACTGGGCCTCAGACGGGCACCAAGGGCCCCCCATAGGGACCTAGGTATCTAGTTCCTCCTTCCTCTGGGGAACTCAGGCATCCAGCCTTAGTGTGCATTCCTCCCCCAGCCTCTCAGATTGAGTGCTGTACTTCGTTTAGTGGGGCTGGCTGGCAGAAAGATGCAGAGGAGGTGGAGGGGTGCGGAAGGCTGCCCGAAGCTCCCCCTCAGGGTCTGTTTTTCTGGGTCTGGCCTGAGTATCCTGAGGCTCATGCTGCTGGCCTAGTGCTTGATTCTGTTTGCAAGAGAATAGCACCAAGGAATGCCTGTCTGTGAGTGTTGATGTTTGTCTGTCTGCTCCCAGAACGTTCCCAGTGGAGGGCCTGGGGTAAGTCTGGGGGCTCCTACAGCTTCCAAGGCCAGGTCTGCACTGGGCACACTGACCTCTGTCCACTTAAGTAAGGCTTCCAGGCTGAGCCCTGCCTGTGCTTGTCTGCTGGGGTCAGTGGCTCTGTCTGCCTTCTGAGGGGCTGGGTGTCCCGTGGCCAGCTGTCTTCATCTTGGTGGCATCTGTGAGTCTTTTGACCCTGTCATGCACCCATCTCCTGTCTGTAGACTTTTTGAGCCTAATTGTATGCATGCATTTCAATACCTGCCATAGGTCTGCCTTAAGGTCTACAAGGCAGTGGGGCTGGAGCTGTGTTCATCTCTCAGCCTCTACTGCTCAAAAGGCAGGTAGCTTATGGGGCCTAGTAGGGGTAGGAGGAACAGGCTTCAGAACAGGGGCCCCTGCCCAGCCATCTCAACCCCCAGGACAGAGCCATTCACGGCACCTTTGTCATGCATCTCTCTGCTGTCTGCCAAGAAGACAGCCTCCCAGAGGAGGGGGAGGAGCAGGCCTGGGATTTGGCTGGAATCTCCACACCAGTGTTTCTCAGCTTGCCAGCGTCCGGGTTCCCCAAAACCGTTCTCCCTAAGCCAGTCAAGAGTGTCCCTGCTGCCCATTTTCCTAGTGGCTCCTAAAACACCTTCCCCAATTTCCCCACTCAACACCACCCTTATTTTTAAATTACAATTTGTACTGTAGGTGATGTGTTTCTGGCCTGGGCCATAGTCCTATTCCCGAGAGGGACGCAGACAAGGGGTGGGTGCCTGGGTCCCTGGCTGCCTTGTAGCTGGATATGAGCCGGCTCAGCCTCCTGCATGCCTGGAGTCCTAGCCGGCCCCCTGCTGGGGAGCTCAGGGCTGATCAGAGGTTGGGGTACATGTTCCTTCCTTCTCACTGTCCTGTTATGTCTGAAGGGTAGATGGTTTCACTTCTGCTAAGGCAAGCTCTCCGAGGCCCTGACCCATGCTGGGGGCCACCCCTGGGCCCGGAGGAGACTGGAAGTCAGGGTGAGTCATCAGAACTGTTCCCATGACTCCCTGGGTCTTAGAAAGTCACCATAAACAGATACTTCACACACACACCTTTATTTTTTTCTAATTTTTT
>NW_016108114.1:155175-157711 GCF_001604975.1 Cebus imitator | reverse complement strand
AGACGGGGTTTCACCATGTTGACCAGGATGGTCTCGATCTCTTGACCTCGTGATCCACCCGCCTCGGCCTCCCAAAGTGCTGGGATTACAGGCTTGAGCCACCGCGCCCGGCCTGCTTGGATGTTTTAAGAAACGTACTTCAGGGCCGGGCCACCGGGGGCTCACGCCTGTAATCCTAGCATTTTGGGAGGCTGAGGTGGGTGGATTACCTGAGGTCAGGAGTTCAAGACCAGTCTGGCCATCATGGTGAAACCCCATCTTTAAAAAAAAAAAAAAAGAAACATACTTCAAGCCAAGCATGGTGGCTGTAATCCCCGTAAAGTGCTATAATCCTAGCACTTTGGGATGCTGAGGCGAGTGGATCATGAGGTTGGGAGTTCGAGATGAGCCTGGCCATCATGGTGAAACCCCATCTCTATTAAAAATACAAAAATTGATCAGCCATCTCATGTGACATTCATGAAAAAAAAAAAAAAGAAAAAGAAAATACAAAAATTATCCGGGCATGGTGGCGGGTGCCTGTAGTCACAGCTACTCGGGAGGCTGAGGCAGGAGAATCACCTGAACCCGGGAGGGGGAGGTTGCAGTGAGGCGAGATCATGCCATTGCACTCCAGCCTGGGTGACAGAGTGAGGCTGTGTCTCAAAAAAAAGAAAAAGAAAAAAGAAAGAAAAGAAACATATTTCAGGAGGCAAAACTTCTCATGGGTAAGATGGGGGAGAAAGGAGACGGACAGAGAGTGAGACAAAGACAGAGAAAGATGGGGAGAATGTGTGTGTATATTGGGAGGAGGCAACCCAGGTCAGCTAGACAGGAAACAGGACCGCTAACCCACTCCCTTCTCTTTTCTTATTCCCTAGGCTGCTCTTCTTGAAATTTCTTTTCTCAAACCTCAGTCTCACAGAGAGAGAGATGTCCAGTGATATTTAAGGCTGCTTCCAGCTCTAACATGCAGAGCATACCTGCTGTCCTGCCCTTTCTCCACTTCTTCCAGAGGAAGGCACCGGCAGCTCCCACAGCAACCACTACAGAAGCCAGGAGCCCACAGAAGATCCAGACTGGGGGGTGTTTTATGTGGGGAGGCTCTGAAAGGCAAGAGGGTATGTGGGTCTCTGTCAGACCAGCTGTGCTTCTTACCTTTGCTGCATGCTTCTGAACCCCAGCTGCTCATCTGAGGTTACACAGAGACTCAGCATCAGCCTGGCATATCACCAGACAGGAGAGCCTATGCTCATATCAAAGGGATCACAGCAGACTGCTGGCTCTGAGCAGCACCATACCCCCAGGGGCAAGTGTCTTAGGGCCCCAGGGACTCAGGGGCTGGGGCAGCCCATCCCTCCACTAAGTTAGCTGGACACTGGAGGATAGAAGTCAAGGGCCTAGCATGTTGGGATGCGCTCCTCTCCAGGGGCTTTGCAGAGAGTCCCATGCACCAAGGGGATTGGTGGGACAGGGAAAAGTGGCAAAGGAGACCTCAAGACCTCCTAGACAAACTGGCTGCCTCTGGTCTTATCAAGCTGCTATACATCCTCCACACCAGGGTCGGGGCCATCATTAGGTACCATTCCACTGTGTTCCATGGTGACTGTAGTTGATGCCCCACCCTGAGAGCCCTTGGGTGCTCAGCCCTGGGTCAGAACTTGAACACCAAGTGGAAAAAGGGCTGACCAAGCACGTGAGAGAGATGGAAAGTGCAGTGGCTTGGACAGTCAGCGACAGAACTGTGTTCATTTAGGACACGGGTATTGAAATGGAGTTTTGAAGGCTGGCTGAGGGGCCTACACTCTGTCCCTCCCACAGCGCCCTCAGCTCCTCTACCTTCCCCACACTGACCAGTCCGCACCTATGACACCTACGGTGGGCCACGGTCCCACCCCAGCTTCCAGGTACTTCCGGAGAGGGTAGATGCAGCTCTGGGTCAGGAAGGATTGCTCCCTTCCCTTCTCCCTTTCTGCAGCTCTGCTTGGTTCTGGTTGGCTTTTGCTGGCGTTGAAAGACTCAAGTGTGCTAAGAAGGAAGTCCTGGCCATCATAGTTGTAGTGCCAGTGTCCCCAGCTGCTCCGGTTCCCCAACAACTCATAGACCACCGTGGTCTGGAGGGTGTGTGACTCTGAGAAGCCAAAATCCCAGAACTCCAAAGTTACAAGAGGGTAAAACAGTGGCTCTCTCCACCTCCACTCCTACCTCCTCCCAAAATGCCTGAAATTCCCTTCTCCAACTGATAAACCCTCACTCATTCTCTGTCATGTACATCCCCACCAAAGTCATGCTGCACCCACCCTCCCTCCCCTGCAGCAAACGGCTCCCTCCCATGTACCCAGCATGCACTGTTCAGCCACAGTTCCTCCTTCCATATACACCCACCCACCCTCCTGAAGGCCCAGCACAGACGGCACTGTGTTTAAATCCCTGATCTAAATGCCAGCCACGGGCTAGATGCCCATGGCAAATGTAATTGAACCTCTCCAAGCCTTGCTTTCTTTTCTCATCTGGTAAACTGGAGATAATCATAGTCTCTGCCAGATGAGTAAAGATT
>NW_016108114.1:151533-153354 GCF_001604975.1 Cebus imitator | reverse complement strand
TTTTTTTTTTTTCTCCTGAAGAGAAGGCTTGGGAGTTTGACAGTGACTTGTATCTTAGAGACTTATTCCTTGACTGGGGGAAAGGGTGCGAGTCTTATGCTTCTGTCCTATCCTTGCTAATACCTAAGATCCAGTCCTTTTGGTACCACTGGGTACATAAAACAAGGTTTGAGTCAGGGATGAATTCCCCCAGGCAGGAGGAGATAGCATCAGGATCTCAGTGAAGCAGGGTGGTATCCAGAGTGCCTAGCACAGTGCCCCGCGCAGAGCTGAATGCATCTTAGCGGAACAATGACGAATGCAGCTGCACATCTTCAGGCCTACATTGAGCTCTTCTCTCTTTCCTGCCTCCTTTTGAGCCCCCAAGCCCACCTTGGCTCTGGTTGTTGTGTGCCATGATGCTCCTCAGGATGCTGACAAAGTGCTGGGCTCTGGCCTTCAGTCTGAGAACCAGCTTTGCCCAAGCTCTTGGGTCCCTGGCCTGAGCCCAGGATGTGCAGTGCTCTGCCCACCTGCCCTCCTTGCAGCACCACAAGAAAGGCTGGTCATCCAGGTAGCCTGAGACTTCATAAGGGGTTTGCCCACAGCTGGGCTGGGAAAGAGCAATGAAGTCATAGCGCAGACAGTGGGTTGCTGAGGAAAAGAGAATGATGGGAAAGGGTTATTCTCCAACAAGAGTCTTGCCTAGGAGGTACTAGACAAGGTGCCCATGTGGTGAGGCTGTGTGACCGTTTTTGAGGGCACCAAAGGAGTGGGTAAGGAGAATGTAGACTCAACAATGGGAAGAGCAAGAGCACCTCCTGTTTCCCTGCAGGGCCTCATCTAGGCCTCATCTCATTGTTTTAAATAGTAACGACTCCCATATCCCTACATCCCTGCTCTTCACATTGGTGTATACAACTACCTGTTGGCCATCTGGACCTAGAGTTCCCTATGGCCTCAAATCTGACACATCCCAAACTGGGCATTTCCTCTTGGCCCTGGCCATGGAACTACCTGCTTCTCATCCTGTACTTCTGGTGGGTGGCATCATCCTCTCACTTGCCTGCTTACTCAAGCCAGAACTGGGTTGAGGTGTGGGCAACTACCTGATGTCATGTGCTCTTCTGGTACAATAGCATAGAACTATCTGAGAGGTTGTGGAACAAAAAAAGCTCATGAACCAAATTTAAATGCTCAGTTCTGAGAATCAGGAGGCGAGTGCTGGGGTAGGTCAACACACGGGAGAGAGAGCCACCACACCTGGCCTATTTTTATTTTTTTGAGACAGGGTCTGGCTTTATCACCCAGGCTAGAGTGTAGCAGCAAGATCTCGCATCACTGTAACCTCCACTTCCTGGTCTCAAGCGATCCTCCCACCTCTGATCCTGAGACTGCAGATGTGTGCCACCGTACCTGGCTAATTTTTATATTTTTTGTAGAGATGGGGTTTTGTCATGTTGTCCAGGCTAGTCTCAAACTCCTAGGCTCAGGTGATCCACTCACTTCAGCCTCTCAAAGTATTAGGATTACAAGGGTGAGACAGTGTGCCCAGCCTATTTTTTGTTTTTTAAAAATGGGATCCTTGGCCAGGCATGGTGGCTCATGCCTGTGATCTCAGCACTTCTGGAGGTCAAGGCAAGTGGATCACTTGAGGTCAGGAGTTTGAGACCAGTCTGGCCAACATGGTGAAACCCCGTCTCTACTAAAAATGCAAAAATTATGCCAGGCACGGTGGTTCACACCTGTGTAATCCTAGCACTCTGGGAGGCCGAGGCGGGTGGATCACCTGAGGTCAGGAGTTCAGGACCAGCCTGGCTAACATGGTGAAACCCTGTCTCT
>NW_016108114.1:148460-150533 GCF_001604975.1 Cebus imitator | reverse complement strand
AAAAAAAAAAAAAAAAGCCAAAGTAGCTCATGCCTATAATCTCAGCGCTTTGGGAGGCCGAGGTAGGTGGAACACGAGGTCAGGAGATGGACACCATCCTGGCCAACATGGTGAAACCCCATCTCTAAAAAAATACGTGGTCTTGCTATGTTTTCCAGGCCGGAATGCAGAGGCATGATCATAGCTCACTGCAGCCTGGGACTCCAGGGATCAAGTAATCTTCCCACCTTAGCCTCTTTATTAGCTGGAACTACAGGGACATTCTACCGTACCTAGATTAAGAATATGTATTTTTTGGCTGGATGCGGTGGCTCACGTCTGTAATCCTAGCACTTTGGGAAGCTGAGGCAGGGTGATCACAAGGTCAGGAGATCCAGACCATCCTAGCTAACAGGGTGAAACCCCATCTCTACTAAAAATACAATAAATTAGCTGGGCGTGGTGTCACATGCCTGTAATCCCAGCGACTTGGGAGGCTGAGGCAGAAGAATTGTTTGAACCTGGGAGGCAGAGGTTGCAGTGAGCTGAGCACGCCACTGCACTCCAGCTTGGGCAATAGAGACTCCATCTTAAAATAATAATAATAATAATATTCTTGAGACACATGTGATGTAAGATGAGTATTTGTTGCTAAGATCTCTCAGTTAAGCTGTGCAGTAGGTCTATGCTGTCCTATATGGTAGCCATTAGCCACATGTAGCAACTGAGCATGTGAAATGTGGCTAGTCCAAATTCAAATGTGCCTCTAAGTGCAAGACACACATGAGATTTCAAAGAAATCCCAGCTACCCAGTTACTCCCAGTGAGCCAAGATTGTACCACTGCGCTACAACCTGGGCAACAGAGCAAGACTCTGTCTCTCTCTTTTTTTAAAAAATTTTTTAAATTTATTATTATTTTTTTAGAGACGGGGTTTCACCATGTTGGTCAGGCTGGTCTTGAACTCCCAAACTCTGGTGATCCACCTGCCTTGGCCTCCAATGTGCTTGGATTACAGGCGTGAGCCACCACGCCTGGTGCAAGACTCTGTCTCAAAAATATATATATCTAGATCTATATATACACATACACACACACACACACACACACATACATAAATTAGCTGGGTGTGGTAGAGGGCGCCTATAGTCCCAGCTACTCGGCTGGGACGCTGAGGCAGGAGAATCCCTTGAACCCAGGAGGCAGAGGTTGCAGCGATCTAAAAAAAAAAAAATAGGCTAGCCACCATGCCCAGCTAATTTTTTTGCACTTTTAGTAGACACAGGGTTTCACCATATTGGCCAGGCTCCTGACCTTGTGATCCGCCCACCTTGGCCTCCCACAGTGTTGGGATTACAGGATTACAGGCGTGAGCCACCACGCCCAGCCTATTTTGTCGTTTTGTTTTATTAGAGACGGGGTCTCCCTATTTTGCGCAGGTTGGAGTGCAGTGGGTATTTACAGGCCCGATCCCCCTACTGATTGGCATGGGAGTTTTGACCTGCTTCGTTTCTGACCTGGGCCGGTTCACCCCTCCTTAGGCAACCTGGTGGTCCTCTGCTCCCGGAAGGTCACCATATTGACGCGGAACTTATATTGTGCGGACACCCGATCGGCAGAGCGCACTACAGCCCAGAACTCCGGGGCTCACGATCTTCCCACCTCAGCCTCCCGAGCAGCTGGGACTACAGGCACGCGCCACCGCGCCAGGCACGAATCTGTATTTTTAACAACCACTTCAGATGATTCTTTTGAGAAATACTACCTTGGACAAGGTTTTAACTTTGAGCCTCACATTCCTCATATGTGAGAAAATCACACCAATCTCAGATGATTAGTGGTCATACCAAAAAACACAGCTGGTAGTTATGTTAAAATGTATTTTTAACAGCCGGGCGCAGTTAAAAACAGCAGTAAGTCGGGCCGGGCGCGGTGGCTCAAGCCTGTAATCCCAGCACTTTGGGAGGCCGAGGCGGGTGGATCACGAGGTCAAGAGATCGAGACCATCCTGGTCAACATGGTGAAACCCCGTCTCTACTAAAAATACAAAAAATTAGCTGGGCATGGTGGCGCGTGCCTGTAATCCCAGCTACT
>NW_016108114.1:146234-147932 GCF_001604975.1 Cebus imitator | reverse complement strand
CAGTTTCACTCTTGTTCTCTTGTTGCCCAGGCTGGAGTACAATGCCATGATCTTGGCTGACTGTAACCTCAGCCTCTGGGATTCAAGCGATTCTCCTACCTCAGCTTCCCAAGTAGCTGGGATTAGAGGCATGCGCCACCACACCTGGCTAATTTTGTATTTTTAGTAGAGACAGGGTTTCTCCATCTTGGTCAGGATGATCTTGAACTCCCAACCTCAGGTGATCCCACCGCCTAGGCCTCCCAAAGTGCTGGGATTACAGGTGTGAGCCACCACGCCCGGCTTCTTGTTTTTTTTTTTTCTTTGAGACAGGGTCTCACTCTGTCACCCACGTTGGAGGGCAGTGGTATAATCATGAGGCCACTGCAACCTCTGCCTCACGGGCTCAATCGATCCTCCCACCTCAGTCTCCAGAGTAACTGGGACTACATGCATGCACCACCAAGCCTGGCTAATTTTTTTTGTATTTTCTGTATTGACGGGTTTTCACCATGTTGCCCAGGCTGGTCTCAAACTCCTGAGCTCAAGCAGTCCACCCACCTTGGCCTCCCAAAGTCCTGGGATTACCGGCCAAGTTTAAGCTGAAGTGGGAGACATGGGAGAATTGCTTGACAGAGGGAACCAGTTTCAGAGGAAGCCCTACCCCCTACTCCTGACCTCATCTCACAACCTCCATCGCCCCAGACCTCCCAAGGGGCCTGATAAAGGCCACAGTCTGGGGAAAGTTACGGGTGAGAGGAAGGGGAGAGGTGCTACATAATTAAGTCCCCATAAGACTCAGCAGCCGCGTGAGGCATCGTCAGGCCTACAGTGGTGGTGGTGGTGGTGGCACTCGGCCTCAGTTTCCCTCGAGGGAAGGACTCTCTCTGAAAGGCGGGGTGGGGGGTTCGGGGGTCAGGCGTCGTGGGGGAGGAGCACACTTAGCAGCTATAGAGGGCGGAGCAAAGCCCTGCACTCACTGGCCTGACTTCCGGAACGAGCCGTTTCCAGCAAGCACAGCAGTAGGACGAGGGCGTGCAAGAGGGCGGGCCACCGGGGGTAGTGCTTCTCGCTCAGCTGCAGCTCCCGGGCAACCAGTCCCGCAGACATCACAGGCCCAGCTCCCACCGGGCGAAGTCCTGCCCTGCTCCAAGCAGCACGTATGGGGAGGCTCCCATTGGGCCGAAGCTGCTACGGAGGCGGGACTTTCCCTTTTCCTCGAACTCCATTGGGTTAAGTCTAGTCCGAGACACGAGTCGCTCCTCTGCAAGGGGAGGGGGTGATTTGGCTCACCCATACTTAGAATTCGGCCTTTGGGGCCGGGAGCGCTGGCTTACGCCTGTAATGCCAGCACTTTCGGAGGCCGAGGGTGGGCCGAGGTGGATTACTTAGGGTTAGGAGTTCAAGACCAGCCTGCTCAACATGGTGAAACCCCATCGCTACTAAAAATACAAAACTTAGCCGGGCGTGGTGGCAGGAGACTGTAATCCCAGCTACTTGGGAGGCTGAGGCAGGAGAATCGCTTGAACCTGGGAGGCGGAGGTTGCGGTCAGATGAGACATTGCCACTGCACTCCAGCCTGAGCAACAGACTGAGACTCCGTCTTGAGGGGAGGGGGAAGAAAAGAATTTGGGGTTTGGCCGGGCTCGGTAATCCCAGCACTTCTGGAGGCCGAGGTGGGCGGATCACCTGAGGTCAGGAGTTGGAGACCAGCCTGTC
>NW_016108114.1:141846-143134 GCF_001604975.1 Cebus imitator | reverse complement strand
TTTTGAGATGGAGTCTTGTTCTGTTGCCCAGGCTGGAGTGCAGTTGTATGATCTCGACTAACTGAAACCTCTGCCTTACGAGCTCAAGCAATTCTCCTGACTCAGCCTCCTGAGTCGCTGGGACTCCAGGTGTGCACCACCGTGCCCAACTACAGGTGTATGCCACCACACCTGGATAATGTTTTGTATTTTTAGTAGAGATGGGGTTGCACCATGTTGACCAAGCTAGTCTTGAACTCCTGACCTCAAGTGAGCCACCGTGGCTCACCCTCGGCCTCCCAAAGTGCTGGCATTACAGGCATGAGCCACTGCACCCAGCCAAAGCCCAATCTTTACAAGGGATTCTATTTATTTAGTTAATTTCTTTTTATTTTTTATTTATCTACTTTCTTCTCCAAACTAATATATATTTTTTTAATACATAAAGACAGAGTTTCGCCATGTTGGTCAGGCTGGTCTTGAACTCCCGACCTCAGGTGATCCGCCCGCCTTGGCCTCCAAAGTGCTTGGATTACAGGCGTGACCCACCACACCAGGCCAACAAGGGATTCTTTTTGAGATGAAGTTTAGCACTTGTTGCTCAGGCTGGCGTGCAATGGTGTGATCCCAGCTTACTGCAGCCTCTGCCTCCTGGGTTCAAGTGATTCTCCTACCTCAGCCTCTCTAGTAGCTGAGATTACAGGTTTTTAGTAAAGATGGGGTTTCACCATGTTGGCCAGGTTGGTATCGAACTCCTGACCTCAGGTGATCCTCCCACCTCGGCTTCCCAAGTGCTGGGATTACAGGTGTAAGCCACTGTGCCCGGCCTTTACAAGGGATTCTATTGGCACAATGCAACGATTGTGGCTTCAGTGAGTTCAGGATGCCCTCTGGTGTCCATATGGGGTCAAGGATGTGGTATTTAGAAAAAACACCGGTAATTCTGGAGGATATATAATTGAAGCCATTTCCAACTTTTCAAGGTTCTCATTTTTTTTTGAGACAGAGTCTTGCTCTGTCACCCAAGCTGGAATGCACTGGCACGACCTTGGCTCACTGCAACCTCTGCCTCCCTGGTTCAAGCGATTCCCTGCTTCAGCCTCCGGAGCAGCTGGGACTACAGGTGCGTATTTTTGTATTTTTTGTAGAGATGGGGTTTTGCCATGTTGGCCAAGGTGGTCTGGAACTCCTGGTCTCAAGTGATCCACCTGCCTCGGTCTCACAAAGTGCTGGAATTATAGGCGTGAATCACTACACCTGAGCTCTTTCTTTTTCTTTTTTTTTTCTTTCTTTCTTTTTTTTTTTTTTT
>NW_016108114.1:138970-141309 GCF_001604975.1 Cebus imitator | reverse complement strand
GTCTCACTCTTTCGTCCAGGCTGGAGTGTTGGTGGCCTGATCTCGGCTCACTGTAACCTCCACCTCCCTGGCTCAAGCGAACCTTCCACCTCAGCCTTCCAAGTAGCTGGGATTATAGGCATGCACCACCAAAGGTTCTCATTCTTGGCCCATTCTATTATCCCTATGAGTGAGCTTGTAGTCATCATACTAGGTCACCCTGTATTTGGATCAGAAGGTACACTAGGAGCTCCTAGGGTCATATCCCAGCGCCAAACAGCTGAGAGCAATAGAGCAAGGCCTGCGGGTCAAAGCTTTGAGGAGGGGTGGGAAGGACTGAGGGTGTTGGGGCCAGACTGTGGAGTGGAAGGAACCCCAGGTGCTGTGTGAAGCAGAGACCATGCATCACCCTCTGACCCACATGCAGTTTCTTCCTGGGTGTCTGCCATTCCCCGGATTCCCATGGAATTCAAACGCTGTAGCCTTGGGCTTGTGAGTTCTCCAGGATGGGCCAGGCATGGTCTTGTTTATCCTACACCTCTGCCTCATAGCACTCTCCCGGTCCTCTTCTGATATTAGAGATCAAACCAGATTGCTTTAGGGCAGCGGTTCTCAAATTGTAGTCCTGTTTGTAGACAAACAGCATTGGCATCACCTGGAAACTTGTTAGAAATGCAATTTTCTGGCCCTGCCCACATATATTGTATCAGAAACTGCATTTTAACCTCCCCCCCACACCTGGAGAATTCTGCTTTTCAAATCAGGCCTCTCTCTCTCTTTTTCTCTCTCTCTGTCTTAAGTCTCAATATTGAGTAGCTGTGATTTTGGAATAGTCAGATGTGGGACACCCTTTCTTGCCAGGAAGCACCTGGCTCCTCAATCAGCTTAGTCTGATTCTTGGCCTGGCCCAGGGAAAGAAATTCACGTCCTGGATTCTGAGCAATGCTCTCTTGTCCCAGGTGCCTGTTGGGCTCTTACTTATACTTCAAAACATAGCTTGAACATTGTCTCTTGTATGATTGTGACTCCTACTTGAGAGAAGATGGTCTACTTGTGAGTTTGCAAAGCATGTGTACGTGTCCTGCTAACCACTAGTGTTATAATTTCCTTACTGATCTCTGCCTGAGCAAGACTGGGACAACCTTGAGAGCAAGGAAGGTTTGTTTCCTCTTACCTCAGCCCCAGCTCCTTAAACACAATGCCTGGCACATGGTAGATAGTTGAGAAATATTACTCAATGAAGGCACTGCCTTCAATGGCCTGATAGACAGGAAAGCAGAATGAAACAGGCCAAAAGTGGTGGGAGAAGATTTTCTAAATCCCGGTGCTGGGCACAGGGCCCCCTGAAGTTTGCTTTTGAAACCTTCCTATCTGTCTTGTTCTCCTCTCACCAGACACATCCCAGCCCTCCAGCGCTCACCTAGTCACACACTACCTTTCAGGACCACCTTCCACATCAGCCAGGTGCAGAGCCCATAGTGACTTCCTGCCTTGGCTCCCAATGCTCAGCTGCAACTCTGAGGCCAATTTCAGTGGGAGTTAGGAGCTTGTCCAATGGAGGTGTCACTAGGAGTGACAACAGCTGGCTTTAAGATGAGAAAAGTAGTGTTTACTTTAGAAAGAGAAGACTGCTCCACAAGGAACGTACAGTTTTGATATGTGCAGGGCTCAGGTCTTCAGGGGATGAACAAGGATGATAACCGCAGGAGCACTGGGACTTGCGCCCTGGATGTGGATGGTCCCTGAGTGTGAACTCGCCTGGGCTCTCACCCTGGGTGCTCTTCCTGCTGTTGTGAAGCCTCTGTGGGTGTGACGCATGCACAAGGGGCTTCACAGGAGACTGAGTGCCCTTTAAGTCTCACGACGTACATTTTTGGGGAATCCATATCAGGTGTTCGTATCTCAGGGACTCAGATGCCCAAACTGTGAAAATCAGACAATTTATCCGATTTCTCAGGTGTAGTGAGATTAATTTTGTATCACAATCAGTAATCTCTACGTAGATGGTATTCTTGGTATTGCCTTTATCCCTCAGCGGATGCCTATAACCAAAGGATAAGTCAGGTATTGTAGAGGAAGAGTTCCTTTCCTCCTTCTACAGGTGCCAGCAACAGGAGTTTCCTTCAGGTTATGTTGGAAAAGGACATTTGGGCTTTTAAATTAAAATTTTATTTTAAATGTTTTTAAAATTTCCAATAGATATTTTATCCTAAAATAAAGTAAAACTTGCTTAATTACAGAAAATATGAAAAGTATATAAAAGTAGGTTCTCCTTCTGTCGCCCAGGCTGGAGTGCAGTGGTGCGATCCTGGCTCACTGCAACCTGGAATCAGAGGATCCTTCTGCCTCGCATCCCGAAA
>NW_016108114.1:135867-136945 GCF_001604975.1 Cebus imitator | reverse complement strand
GGATTACAGGCGTGAGCCACCGCACCCGGTCTAATTTTTGTCTTTTTTAGTAGAGAAAAGACTTTACCATGTTGGTCAGGCTGGTCTCGAACTCCTCACTTCAAGTGATCCGCCCGCCTCAGCCTACCAAAGTGCTGGGATTACATGCATGGGCCACTGCGCTCGACTGTCACTCCAGACTTTGATGGGGGCCACACTCGGGGTATAAATTAGGATCCTAACTGAAGGGGAGGGACCATGGGAGGATTTTTCTTGGTCCCTTAGTCGTGGGTTTTCTACCGCGCGGCGGAGCCCGTTTCCATCAGAACCACGCAGAGGCGGGCGCTGCCTTCCTGGGGTGACAAAGCAGCAGGAAGCGTTTTCGGATCCTAGAATCCGTGGGCTGCCGGTGGGAGGGGCTGAGGCTCATTTCCCTGCTTGCCGGGTTCCGAATCCACCGCGGTGTCGTTTCAAGCAAGTCGGATTCCAGATCGCTCTCCAGCCTGGACTCGGAATTCCTGCCCGCGGGTCTGCATTTTACAGCGTTAGGTGTGAGTGCCCCGCAGCTGGAGACCAGAAGCCGAAGGGCAGCTCCGCCCTCCCCAGCCCGCCGCGCCGTTATTCCGTCTCTGTGTCAGTAAAACTTGTCATTTTCCGTAGACCAGGGCGGGGTGACGGGTGACCCCAGTCCTCTCAGTGAACTCCAGGCTGCAGAATTCAAAACGCTTGTGGGCGCCGAGCGCAGCTCCGCCCTGGGTTAGGTAAGCGACCACGCTGGGCTGTTTTTCTTTTCCGGACCCAGCAGTGGAGCCTCAAGTTTGTGAGGAGGAAGTCGCTGCTGTGCTCTTGAGTCTGGGTGTCTAAGGCAAGTGCTGAGGGGGCAAACGTAGTTGATGGGTCAGAACAGAGGGGGCTGGAGGTGGGCTGGAAAAGGAGCCCGTAAGTGGGCTCACCGGGAGCCGAAGACCATCTCGGCTTTCCCTAGCCCAGAAAGGGTGGGATTGGCTTTGTTTCTGCCTGCCATCACCTCAAAATGCCTTGGTAGAAACTTTACATATTATTGTTATTTATTTATGTATTTATTTTATTTTATTTTTTG
>NW_016108114.1:131458-134927 GCF_001604975.1 Cebus imitator | reverse complement strand
AAACAAATGTCTGTTGTTTAACCAATCCATCTGTGGTGCTGTGTTATGGCAGCCCAAGCTCACTAAACAAGCACCAAAACCAAACCAGCAACTCCCCCTTTCTAGGCTCAGAGCCAGTATTAAGGAATTCTGGTCACAGCGTTTATTCATCCATTTAATAAATATTTAGTAAATGCTTCTCTGCCAGGCATTTTTCTAGGCCTCATGATCATTTAATCAGAAGACACTAACACCTGCTCCCTGGCGCTTACAGTCTGAAAAACAGACAACAAGGAAAAATACAATAACAGTAGTGGATTCTATGGATGTGTTCCAGCAATTTATTGCTGGGTAACAAATAATCTTAACATATAAAAACCAACCTTTGGATGGGCGTGGTGGCTCACGCCTGTAATCCCAGCACTTTGGGAGGCCGAGGTGGACGGATCACCTGAGGCTGGGAGCTCCAGACCATCCTGGCTAACACAGTGAAACCCCATCTCTACTAAAAATACAAAAAATTAGCCCGGTGTGGTGGTACATGCCTGTAATCCCAGCTGTTTGGGAGGCTGAGGCAGAGAATCGCTTGAACCTGGGAGGCAGAGGTTGTGGTGAGCCGAGATCGCACCATTGCACTCTATCCTGGGTGACAAGAGCGAAATTCTTTCTCAAAGAAAAACCTTTGTATTATCTCTCATTCTGTGGGCTGATTGGGCTCAGCTGGGCAGCTCTTCTGTTCCATGTGACATGGGCTGGGGCTGCCATCATCTGGAGCCCAGCTGGTGCAACGCATTCAGGAGGCCCTGCACAAGGCTGCAGTTTGCGCTGGCTGTTGGCTGGGAACTCACTGAGGCTATGAACCAGGTGAGTTGGGTTCCCACCCACCTGCTGCTCCATGTGATCCGGCTGCTTCTGGCTCCACGCCTGGGGTCCAGGTGTTTTAAGCAGCCAAGCCTCAAGGCATCTTATGCTGAAACCTCAGAAGTCAGGCAGCATCATGTTCCTCATGTTCTAGTCACCAAAGCAGGTCCCAGATCCAAAAAGAGGGGGATTAGGATCAGCTCTTGATAGGGGATGGCAGGGTCGCATTGCTGAAGAGCGTGTGGGATGGGAGATATTGTTGAGGCCATCTTTGGAAAAGGACTTTTACACTTAGAAAGTGATAGGTGATAAAAAGAAAAAATAATGCGAAGTTGACAACCAATGCAAAGTAACACAGGCGGCATTTTAAGTAGGGTGGTCAGGGTGGGCCTCATGAAGGGGCCATTCGAGCAGACTTCAAGAGGAGAGAAACTGAGCCATGCTGGTGTGTGTGAAGGAAGAACCTCCCAGAATCACCCTCACGTACACCCATGCTCTGTACATACCCAGGGCTCTGCACTGAGGCAGACCCTAAAGTTGGAGTGGGAAGGGAGTGGACACACTTATGGGAAGACTTCTTCAGAGAGTGGTGGGGACCCAGGTCTCCCCTTCCTGCGGTGGCTCTTACAAGTCCTGGAGTTGGGGAGGGGAAGGCACTGGCGTGTGGAGGAAGATTAGGAGGGGAGGGGAGGCTGAATGAAGCGCGTCCCACCCTCACCCCAGCTCTCTGCTCTCTCTTCTCCTATATCGAGCGCCTCCCTCCCCAGGGCTTGTGGTGCCTGACGAGGAGGACCCCGAGGGCAACCACACCAGAAGCATCTGGCTTCTCACCTGCCAACCTCACACTGACCTGGCTGCAGGAAGGGAAGAAGCTGACCCTGGACTTGAGACCCAAAGGGACCAGACCCAGGGAGATGAGACATACCAAGTCTGAGCAGCTGTGGGAGTCCTTCCAGAGAGGAGCTGAGATACACCTGCCTGGAGGGGCTCCTGGGCCTGGAGGGGCTCCTCAGTGTGACTGGGTGAGGTGTTTTCAGAGGACCAGGGTTGCGGGTGGGGGTATCGCATCCAGACCCTGCCCCCCTGTCTGGCCCAGCACCCAAGGCCGCCTCCCTCCTCCCTCCTCAGTGGAGATGCTGGGGATGTCCACAGTCACCCTCTGAGCACTCACACATCACTCCTCATTTGGAAGTTTTTCTCGCTCTAACTTCCTTCCTTCCTTCTGCACTTCCTGCCCCAGCCCCCCGCTCTGGCCTCTCTCTCTCCTCTTCTACCTTCTAGTGGGTAATGACTCACTTCCCACTGAGGAGCGAGCACTAGATGAGAGTCTGGACTCTTGGCGAGGTTAGGAGAAGGAAAAGGCTTATGGGCCAGGGCATGGGAGGGAGAATGGGCACAGCCAGGGCAGAAGTGGAAGGTTGGGGGAGGCGATAAAGACAGATGTTTCCATATCATTTTCCCTTCATGGTCCAAGGGAGCTGTCCTTCCCCCAGGCCCAGGGAAGTGAAAAGAGAAGCAGGAACAGTGAAATACTCTACAGGAAAGAAAAATATAAGTGATCCCTCCTGCTATCTCTCTTTTTTTTTTTTTTTGGCCTATTTTGGCAAATTTTATAAGTGAAGTTTGTTACTAAGACATGAAAATCTTATTATAAGAAAGTCCCTAAATAGTTGAGAATAAAATTATCAATGTCTCAGCTCTGCAGACTGAAAAAGCAGAAGCTTTACAGAATAAAATCATGCTTGTAAAACTCCTCTAAGGGGTGTCAAAGGCTGCACTGAATAAGCTCTAAAGCAGTGCTGAAATGACATTTATTTGCCTGTGTGAGTTCAAGCAGGTGTTGGAATTGAGGCCGGTTGGGAAATGAGGGAAGTAACCATGTCCTTGGGACATTAGCAATGGTGATGACCATAAAATTAACACAATAAGCTCCAGCATTCGCCTTGTAGTCCGGCTCATTCAAGCAAAGCTATCTCCAGTAGGGAATTTACCATGCAAAGAACATGTGCAGTGATTTCACCTGTGCTCAGACTGACCCTTTGCTCATCACAGTAGTGAAAAATACACCCCTGGGTGGAGATTTAAGATGCTAATGAGACATGAGATGTGTGAACAAGCATGTACAGCCACTGTACATGTGCATGCCGAGGACCACCCAGAATATGTTTGCTAGTAACTCCTCTTCCCACCCACCTCCTATGAATAATCATGTAGGACTCCCGTAAAGGGAGTTTCTCCAGCAGTAATCAATGCTGACTCATCCTTAGTAGCAGCCTGCCTTGAATGCTCTCCCTCTCAGGGCGTACAGTCTATTTTGGACTTAACTTTCAAAATATTGTTTTTCCTTTGTAATAAAGTGCTTTGTACTTGATCTCCTTTGCTGCATGTCTCTTGTTTAAATTCTTTTAAATGAAGAAGTCAAGAACCAACATATTACAACAGCTGTCAACATTTCCGGTGCCATGACTCAGAGGTTTGTCTGCTTCACGGTTTCAGTTTCCTTTCACTCGTGGTGAGTACTATGGCAGCCCCAGACTGCCTGATTGACTATCATTGCTTTCCCCAGATCTATTCTATTAAGGTTTTGGGGGAAGACCTTTTAAATCACACATATTCTTTTTCTTTTCTT
>NW_016108114.1:125589-128567 GCF_001604975.1 Cebus imitator | reverse complement strand
ATTGCCCAGGCTGGAGTGCAGTGGCGAGATCTTGGCTCACTGCAACCTCCACTTCCCTGGTTCAAGCAATTCCCCTGCCTCAGCCTCCCGAGTAGCTGGGATTACAGGTGTATGCCACCACGCCCAGGTAATGTTTTTGTATTTTTAGTAGAGACAGGGTTTCACTATGTTGGTCAGACTGGTCTCAAACTCCTGACCTCAGGCAATCTGTCCGCCTCAGCCTCCCAAAGTGCTGGGATTACAGGAATGAGCCACCGTGCCAGGCTCTGGAAGAAAACTTTAATTGCTGGGTGAAATATATTTTCTACCAAATTCCCCTTATGAGACCTAGAAAGCCTAATGAACATAGCTACTTACACCTCCTACGCTGTTATTTTAAGGTCAAAATTAAGAAGTTAAAGGCACATATAAGTTTGGCCATTATTAACCTGAAAAAAAAGATAAATAAATGTTCCATAATTAGGTCTTTTCAACACTGCATGGTCCCAAACAATACTGTTTTAGAATTAGAGGTTTTTTTTTTTGTTTTTTTTTTTGAGACAGAGTCTTGCTCTGTGGCCAGGCTGAAGCATAGTGGCGCAGTCTCAGCTCACTGCAACCTCCACCTGGGTTCAAGTGATTCTTCTGCCTCAGCCTCCTGAGTAGCTGGGACTACAGGCACATGCCAAACGCCTGGCTAATTTTTGTATTTTTAGTAGAGAGGGGGTTTCATCATGTTGGCCAGGATGGTCTTGATCTCTTGACCTTGTGATCTACCTGCCTTGGCCTCCCAAAGTGCTGGGATTACAGGCGTGAGCCACACCTGGCCAGTTTTTTCTTTCTTTTTTTTTAATAAAAAGAAAGGAGGATGATCAGTGACTCCCCAGGGGCCCAGGGGAACCTGACGTTATTCACCTGCTAACCAGACAGCTCTATACTAAGGCAAGTCTCTTAAAGACAATACCAAATATATTATGCCCATGTTATTCAAAAGAATTTGGGGAAATCTAACATAACTCATGACTTTATAATAAGAAATATACCAGTCGTGTGTAGTGACTCACGCCTGTAATCCCAGCACTTTGGGGGGACTGAGGTAGGTGGATCACTTGGGATCAGGAGTTTGAGACCAGCCTGACCAACATGGTGCAACCCCGTCTCTACTAAAAATACAAAAATTAGTCAAGTGTGGGGGCACACGCCTGTAATCCCAGCTACTTGGGAGGCTGAGGCAGGAGAATTGCTTGAGTCCAGAAGATGGAGGTTGCAGTGAGCCGAGATTGTACCATTGCACTGCAGCCTGGGAAAGAAGAGCAAATCTCCATCTCAAAAAAAAAAAAAAATTGATATTTTTGCCTGTCATGTTCAGGGTCAGCCAAGGCTCCATTGCTGTGATTGGGACTGATTGCCCCATAGGAGCTGTTGTTTGCCTTGGGTCTCTTTAGCCTTTAGCCGGCAACAATAAGGAATTAGGAGAACCTCCTCCCTTTGAGTTGGGGACCATGTTGGTCAGGCTGGTCTCGAACTCCCAACCTCAGATGATCTGCCCACCTTGGCCTCCTAAAGTGCTGAGATTACAGGTGTGAGCCACCGTGCCCAGCCTCTTACCTTACCTTTTACCCAGAGCGATTCCCTTCTGCCTTTATAGCAATCATGCCAGTTTAGCTCCTTTTATAGAAAAACTCAAAGAGAGAGTCGGTATATCTAAACCTTTCTCACAGAATCATTTATACACCTCATGATAGAACCCTAAAAGGGGAGCCTTATTTCAAAAAACTTATTAACACCACTCAACTCCACCATCCTCTAATTAGTCTAGTGATCACTGAATTTCCATTACTTTTACCACCTCAATGCAAAATACTTGTGCAGCACAAATTTCACCATCACATAGAATTTGTTTGTGGATCTTCAGCACATCTCAACTCCCTCCGCCAGGGAAGGGATGGTGTCCCATCGCTTACATTTCCCCTTATCTATCTTTTGCATTGGCAAATCTCTCCCTTCCCCATGTACTAACATCACAAGATCCACCTCCAAATCAGATTCCTTGTTCCCTTGGGATTAGTGTTATCCTCTCTATCGGGACTAGCAGAGCCAGCCACAGAAACAGAGCCTTGGGAATTGAGCATGAACTGCCTCGGGAGCCCACAGTGGCCCTCTGACAAACAGCAGAGAGCCTTGCTAGACTTCAGCAACAGCTGGACTTCCTGGCAGCTGTAGTCCTATGAAACCTAAGAGCCTTACATCTCACAGCCGGACAATGAGGAACATGTTTGTGTCTAAAAGAAGAATGTGGTTTTTGCATCAATTCAAATTACAAATACAAATTAATAGTATTCAAATAAAAATTAATAGTGTTTTCTTTTTTTTTTTTTTGAAATGGAGTTTTGCTCTTGTTGCCTAGGCTAGGGTGCAATGGTGCAATCTTGGCTCACTGCAACCTCTGCCTTCCAGGTTCAAGCGATTCTCCTGCCTCGGCCTCCCTAGTAGCTGGGATTACAGGTGCCCACCACCACACCTGGTTAAGTTTTTTATATTTTTAGCAGAGATGGAGTTTCACCATGTTGGCCAGGCTGATCTCGAACTCCTGACCTCAGGTGATCCACCAGCCTTGACCTCCCAAAGTGCTGAGATCACAGGCATGAGCCACTGTGCCTGGCCAATAGTATTTTCTTGGAACAAGAAAATCATTACCCAGGCAGACAAAATTGAATATTTAGGAGCTTCCATGGGAACTTGGAAGCAATGGTTATTTTCTCTCTTGCTCCCTTTAACAATGCCAGTCATTACCATATGTTTAGCTCTAACTTTTGGTCCAACTTTGTTTAAAATGATGATTTCCCAGCCTGGCCAACATGGCCAAACCCCATCTCTACTAAAAATACAAAAAATTAGCTGGGTGTGGTGGTAGGTGACTGTCATCCCAGCTACTTGGGAGGCTGAGGCAGGAGAATTGCTTGAACCCTGGAGGTGGAGGTTGCAGTGAACTGAAAGTA
>NW_016108114.1:123261-124364 GCF_001604975.1 Cebus imitator | reverse complement strand
ATTCTCCTGCCTCAGCCTCCTGAGTAGTTGGGATTACAGGCACGCGCCACCATGCCCAGCTAATTTTTTGTATTTTTAGTAGAGACGGGGTTTCAGCATGTTGACCAGGATGGTTTCGATCTCTTGACCTCGTGATCCACCCGCCTCGGCCTCCCAAAGTGCTGGAATTACAGGAGTGAGCCACCGCACCCGGCCAGTTTTTGTATTTTTAGTAGAGATGGGGGTTTCAGCATATTAGCCAGGCTGGTTTCGAACTCCTGACCTCGTGATCCACCCGCCTGAGCCTCCCAAAGTGCTGGGATTTTAGGTGTGAGCCACTGTGCCTGGCCTGAACCAATAAATTAGTAACATTTCAAAACCAAAAGTATCAGCCTATATGGTTTCACTAATGAATTCTACCAAACGTTTAAGGAAAAAGATATCTATTTTCTAGAAGATAGACAGAGGGGAAATATTTTCTAACTCATTTCATGAGGCCAGCATTATCCTGAATCCCAAAGACTTTATGAGAAAAGAAAACCACAGACATGTGTCTTTCAAGAACATGAAAAATCCTCAACAACATGCAAGCAAACAAGATCTACAACATATAAAAACAACTATACACCCTAGGTATGCAAAGTTGGGTCAGCATTTGAAACTCAGTTAATGTCATCCCTTACATCAACAGACTAGAGAAGAAAAATCACGTGATAACATCAATAGATGCAGAAACTAAGGTCAGGACAAGGCAGTGGTGACCTCACCACTGCTTTCCAACATCATACTGGAAGTCCTGGCTAATGCAGTAAGATAAGAAAATAAAATAAAAGATATACATAATGGTAAAGAAGAAATAAAACTGTCTTTGTTCACAGACGACATAATTTTCTATGTAGAAAAAGGAAAATCCACAAAAAATTTCCTGGAACTGACAAGCAATTATAGCAAGATTGCAGGACAGAAAATTAATATGTAAAAGCCAATCACTGTCCTATGCACTGGCAATGAACATGTAGAATTTGAAATTTAAAATACAAAACAATGTACACTAGTGCCCGTCAGAAGTGAAATACAAATCTAACCAATTATGTACAAGATCTATGTGAACAAAGCTGTAAAAC
>NW_016108114.1:95761-118261 GCF_001604975.1 Cebus imitator | reverse complement strand
TAAGCCCTCACGTTAATCTAATGGCTGGACTTCAATATTCCTTAGCCCCATTTCCATAAAACTTTCTTATGAAGGCCAAAATGATTCCTGCCAGTCATGCAGTCCTACTGACCTGCTGGGTAGGATACAATATTAAAGGGGCCATCAGTACATTGGCCTTAGGGGGCTCTGTGGCCCCTTGACCTTGTGGATGATGCTGACCATACTCTTCTGCTTATCCCTGGCTGAAGACAGGCCCCTCCTGCAGAGGCCAGGCATGAATGCACACCTGAGTAAGACTCTATTATGAGTCAGGAATAACAAACATATGTAAATAAACATAATAACATAAAACTAGCTTTCATTTTCTGCTGCTATAACAGAATACTACAGACTGGGTAATTTATTAAAAAATGTATTTCTTACAGTTCTCGAGGCTGGGAAGTCCAAGAGCATGGTATCAGCATCTTGTGGGGGCCTTCCTGCAGTGTCATCCCATGGTGAAAGGTGGTAGGGCAAAGGGGCCAAACATACTTTTTATCAGGAGCCCAGTCCCACAATAATGACATTAATCTATTCAACCTAATCAACTCTTAAAGGTCTCCCCTCTTAATACTATCAGAATAGCAATTAAGTGTCAACATGAGTTTTGGAGGGATCATTCAAACTGTGAGAGGCATATGAACCAGAGCAACTCCATCTTGAATAGGAGCTGGGTAAAATAAGGCTGAACCCCACGGGTTGCATTCCCAGATAGTTAAGGCATTCTAAGTCACAGGATGAGAGGAGGTCAGCACAAGATACAGGTCATAAAGACCTTGCTGATAAAACAGTTTGCAATAAAGAAACCAGCTAAAACCCACCAAAACCAAGATGGCCACGAGAAGGACCTCTGGTCGTCCTCACTGCTACACTCCCACCAGCACCATGACAGTTTACAGATGCCATGACAATGACAAGAAATTAACCTATATGGTCTAAAAAGGGGAGGCATAAATAATCCACCCCTTGTTTAGTATATCATCAAGAAAAAACCATAACAATGGGCTGCCAGCAGCCCTCGGGGAGTAGCTATTCTTTTACTTTCCTAATGAACTTGCTTCACTTTACTCTATGGACTTGTCCTGAATTCTTTCCTGTGCAAGATCCAAGAGCCCTCTCCTGGGGTCTGGATCAAGATCCCTTTCCTGTAGCAAAACCTTAGCATTAGGTAATCTGTGGTTTATGTATATTTATCTTTATTCCTACATTTCCACGATTACGAGATTCACAGCTCATCCAATAGACTTGAATTGACCCAATGTTCAGCACTTTCTTAAGTTCTTACAGATGAACAAAGCAAAATCCACTCTATTGATCTACAGCTTAGGGTTAACTACTGTAATTATTGGGGGCCAGTCCATTTTGGAGTTCAAGCAGAAATTCAGATGGCTAATATGTTATTTCATGAAGGATTGTTATTAGTGTATCATGTCAGTTGTCTTGCAGAAGCCTCATTTGTTCTTTTGTTTTTTCCGAAATAGCTGCTAATCTTTTTTTTTTTTTTTGAGATGGAGTTTTGCTTTGTTGCCCAGGCTGGAGTGCAGTGATATGATCTCAGCTCACTACAACCTCCTACTCCTGGGTTCAAGTGATTCTACTGCCTCAGCCTCTCAAGTAGGTGGGATTACAGGCATGTGCCACCATGCCTGGCAAATTTTTTGTATTTTTAGTAGAGACAGGGTTTCTTCGTGTCAAGTTAGTCTCAAACTCCCGACCTCAGGTGATCCACTTGTCTCGTCCTCCCAAAGTGCTGGAATTACAGGTGTGAGCCACTGAGCCCGGACTTGGGTTTCTATTTTCATTCTTTCAAGAAACTTTTTGATTTCCATCTGAATTTCCCTGTTGACTCAATAGTTATTGTTTCACTTCCATGTATTTGTCTAGTTGCCAATGTTTCTCTTGGTGTACATTTCTACTTTTACTCCATTGTGGTCAGAGAAGATACAGCTAGTGCTCGACTTACGACCACGATTGGTTCTGACAGACTGGTCGTAACATGATTTGGTCATAAGTTGAGTAGGCTATATGCACGCGGAGATGGTAGTGCTGCCAGAAGCTGGTCCGCACTGTCGTACGCCCAGCTGGGCAACGTTTGCGCTGCCAGACGCGGAACAGTCGTGGCTAGCAATTGTCATAAAGTTGAATGGTCGTAAGTTGCATAGGTCATAAATTGATCAATACCTGTATTTAATATGATTTCAAGTTCAAAAATTTGCTGAGGCTTGTTTTGTGGTTTAACATAGGCTCTGACCTGGAAAAGGTTCCACGTGTTCATGAACAGAATGTATATTCTCTAGTGTTAGGTAGAATGCTCTGTAAATATCTGTTCGCTTTATTTGGTCTAAAGTTCAGTCTGAATCCAATGTTTCTTTCTTGATTTTCTCTGTAGATGATCTGTCTAATGCTGAGGTTGGGATGTTGAAGTCCCCCTCTCTTATTGTATTGGACTCTATCTCCCTTGTTAGATGTAGTAATATTTGTTTTATGAATCTAGGTGCTCCAGTGTTTAGTGCATATATATTTAGGATTGTCCTATCCTCTTCCTGGACTGATCTTTTTATAATTATGTGATGGCCTTCCTTATCTTTTTAAAAAACTGTTCTTCACTTACAGTCTATTTTATAAGTATAGCTACTCCTGCTCACTTTTGGTTTCCATTTGTATAGGTTATCTCTTGTCAACCTTTTACCTTCTGTCCCTATGGATTGTGGTGAAGTGGTATTACAGATAAGGGGAGTTTTTTGTAAGCAGATTACAGTTGGATCATGTTTTCTATCCATTCAGCCATTCTAAATCTTTTAAGTAGAGAATTTAATCTGTTTACATTCCAGGTTATTATCTATATGTGAGGCTTTGTTCCTGTCATGTTGTTGTTTTCTGGTTGTTTTATATGTTCTTTGTTACTCTCTTTTTCTTTTATTGCTTGTCATCGTGGTTTGTTGGATTTCTGTAGCAGGACCATTTGAGTCCTTTCTCTTACCCTTTTGTGTGATTGCTTTACCAGTGAGTTTTATACTTGTGTATGTTTTTATGATGATAATGTTGAAACGTTGAAAATATTGTCCTTTCACTTCCAGGTTTAGGACTCCCTTTAGCATTTCCTGTAGGGCCTGCCTAATGGTAATGAAGTCTTTCAGCATTTGCTTGTCTTGGAAAGATGATTTATTTTTCAATTATGAACAATAATTTTGTTTGGTTTATTACCACTCTTGACTCGGCAATTCTTTTCTTTCAGGACTTTGAATATATTATCCTATTCTCTTCTGGCCTGTGAGATTTCTGCTAAAAAATCTGCTGTTAGTCTGATGGGATTTCCTTTATAAGTGACTAAACGCTTTTCTCTCCCTATTTTTAGGATTTGCTTTTTCCCTTAGACTACAGAAAAGTCTGACTAATAATGTGCCATGGAGAAGAGCTTTTTTCATTGTGTTTTTCTCAGGATTGTTAAACATCTTGTATATGAATGTTTAAATCACTTGGTTGACTTGGGAATTATTAATCTATTTTTTTAAATTAAATAGGCTTCCTAATCTGTTCTTTGTCTTTTTGCTCTTAAGGATACCAATAATTTGGATATGTGGTTGTTTATATTGTACCAAATGTCATGAAGGCTCTGCTCATCCTTTTTTTGTGTTTTTGTCTGATTGAATTATTTCAAAAGATTTGTCTTCAAGCTTTGGAATTCTTCCTTCTACATGACCTAGTATATTGGTGCAGCTTTCAAATATATTTGGTATTTCATTTCATGAATTCTTTAATTCCTGAATTTCTGTTTGGTTCTTTTTTTTAAAAAAATCTCTGTCTTTGGTAAATTTCTTATTCATATCCCAAATTATTTTTTGATCTTTTTGTATTTTTTTCAGAATTATTTTATGTCTCACTGAACTTTGATAAAATAAATGTTTTGAATCCTTTATCTGGAATATTGAACATTTCTTTTTGATTAAGATCTATTGTGTTCATTCAGGGCTGTCTTTTTTTTTTGCTTTTGCTTTTTCATGCATCAGTATCCTAATGTTAATATTTTTGCATCTCATGTAACAGTCAGTTCTTCCTATTTTTGAATTTCATTTCATAGTGGAAAATGTTTTCCTGAAGCTGAGTCTATGGTGTTGGCTACTTTGGATTTGATTATGAGTGTAGTACATATCAGAGTATTATGGTCTCTGTATAGTTTCTTTGGCTGTAGACAGTGTTAATGGTATCTGTGATTCCCTCTGTGCATTAGGGTGTGGTTATTAGTGAAGCTGTGGTGAAGATGTGCTGGGGACTGGGATGCCACATGAGAGAGTCTTCAGGCTCCAGTGGTGGCAGTGGTGTGCTGCTTGTTTCTATCTTTGTGCCTAAGGTGGTGTCTACAGGCATTTGTGTTGGTGGTTACCAGTGGGCTGATTCCTGGGCCTCCAGGTGGCTTGCATGGATGCCAGTAGTGGCAGTGGTTGATTGGGTGGGTGGGTGGGATCTTGGGCTCCTACACAGCTAGCTTGGCAGTAGCAGTGGTGGGCTGATCCTCTGGGTCCCAAGCAGTGCGCATTATTAGCGGCAGCTGTGATAGCCTGGGTGGGATCCTCATAGATGATGTTTGTAGGTAGGCGACAGCTAAGGTGATAGCACTCAACCTCAGGAACCCAGGAGGAGTGCTCAGGTGACCAAGGTGGTGGATTGGGTTGAACAATTCCCAGGACCCCGGGCTGTGTTCTCTGTCTCAGTGGGAGGGGGCAATGAAACTGTCTCTTCATCATTAAATGCTGTGCCAACTAGCCCCTTAATTTTCTTTCTGCCTAAAGGACTGAAACATTTATTATAGTTTAGGCCTGCTGGTTATAATTTTTTTCACTCCCTATATGTCTAAAATCCATTTTTTTTGGTAGATATATTAAGGGTATATTAATTAGCTTGATTGAATCATTATACATGGTATACATATACCAGTACATCACATAATATCTCATGAATGTATTATGATTTGTCAATGAATATTATATATATACATGTTTGAAAAAGGTATTATTTTCTGGGACTAGAATCTAGTTTCACAGCATTTTCCTTTTAGGACTTTAAAGATGTTGCTCCTCTGTCTCCTCATTTGCACTGTTTCCAATGAAATAACTGCTGTCATCTTTATTATTCTTATGTCATTTTTTTCACTTTCTTTCTTTTATTATGATTATTATTTTTTTGAGATGGAGTCTCGCTCTGTTGCCCAGGCTGGAATGCAATGCTGCAATCTTGGCTCACTGCAATCTCCACCTCCCGGGTTCAAGCAATTCCCTGCCTCCGCCTCCCCAGTAGCTGGGATTATAGGCACCTACCACTATTGCCTGGCTAGTATTTTCAACAGAGATGGGGTTTCACTATCTTGGCCAGGCTGGTCTTGAACTCCTGACCTTATGATCCACCTACCTTGACCTCCCAAAGTGCTGGGATTACAGGCTTGAGCCATCGCGCCTGGCTCACTTTATTTTTCTTTAAATTTTCTCTTTTTCTGTGGTTTTCAAGAAATGCATATTTTTTCGCCCACAATTATAGAGTGAACTTGAGCAACAGTTGACAGGACTTTTTGACTATTGGTTGTACATTTTTAGAAACAGTTGTTTGCTCCTTGTTTTATTAGGTCAAAGGTTAATTTTCTCAAAATACGCTTATCTTGAAGAATGTCATAAATAGTTTTATTTGTCATCTTGGCGGAACCATGGTGCCCAGATAGGCGATCAAGCATTATTCTGGTTGATTTGTAAGGATGTTTCTTGGATAACATTAACACATAAATAGCTAGGCTTTGAGTAAAGTAGATTGATCTCTATAATGTGGGTGGGCTTCATTCAATTCCTTGGAGGTATAAATTAAACAAACACTGACCTTCCTGGAGGAAGATGTGACTCTGCAGCAGACAGCATTGGGATTTGAACTGCACTGTCAGTCATCTGACCCGCAAAGTGTTTTCTTTACCCATAGGAAGTGTTTTCTTTAACAAAAAAACAGACAGAGACAGCATATGGCCATGTGGCAGATTCTCTTATGGGAAGAAAGACCCACAACCGGTTGGCTTGTGTACAACATTTGCAAGATGAATGGACAACCTCCTGTTTGTAAGTCCACCACTTCGATCAAAGAAGATAAAACAGAACAGCTCTTGTGGACTGAATTGCAGGGTGTTTTCATAGCAGTGGTGGAAGAATTGAACAATGATAAAGCTCCTATGTTTTGGTTTTTACTGACTGACAGGCAGTGACTAAAGGCCTGGCCATATAATTAATCAGGAGATCAATGAAAAACTTGCCTATGAAAAGAATACCTGTATGAGACACAGTCCTATGGCAATCACTATGGTAATTTGAGAGGTTCGTTAACGTAAGACACCCTGGTGCCTGATATGGAGTGGATGTTGTTCTTGCCTGAATCTCATGTCGAGATGTGATCCCCAGCATTAGACGTGGGGCCTGGTGGGAGGTGATTGGATCATGGGGCGGGGCAGTTTCTCATGAATAGTTTAGCACCGTCCCCGCTGTGCTGGTCAATGCCCCTCAGAATAACTCCCTTCCAGGTTTAAAAGGTGATTGAAATCAACAAGCATTTATCTCTAAGTGTTTGCCAGGTGCTCCTGTAATTCCAGCTATGAGAGCGGCTAAGGCAGAAGGATGTCNTGGATCATGGGGCAGGGCAGTTTCTCATGAATGGTTTAGCACTGTCCCCGCTGTGCTGGTCAATGTCCCTCAGAATAACTTCCTTCCAGGTTTAAAAGGTAATTGAAATCAACAAGCATTTATCTCTAAGGGTTTGCCAGGTGCTCCTGTAATTCCAGCTATGAGAGCGGCTAAGGCAGAAGGATGTCCCTAGTCCAGGAGTTAGAATTTAGCCTGAGCAACATTTGAGTTCACCAGACAAACATATCAAAAGCACATCTCAAAAAAAAAAAATCCACATTTTTCCTTGTGGTGATCACCTGGGTCCATGAAATAAGTAGACACTGGGGCTGCAGCAATGCAGAGATAGGTGGAATCAAGACATATTCCTCTTGCATTCCCCACCTCACAGGCACAAAATACACATAAGAAGTGTTTTCTTTAACAAAAAAAGAGACAGAGACAGCATATGACTATGTGGCAGATTCTCTTATAGGGAGACTTAGAAAATACATAGCTGGCAAGTTAGCCTGATACCAGCAGCCCCAGGAAGCAGCAAATGGATCTTGGCAGCAATAGATCCTCACCCTGGAGTGGGGATTGCTCAGCTGGTGGTAGGTGTGTTACCAAACTGAACTGGGGTCCACTCACCTGGGTTGGTAAAAAGAAACATCCATACTGTGATTTTGTTGTGGGAGAAAGGAGGGCATTTATGTGTAGGGTGCCAAGCAAGGAGAATCAGGCAGCTCACAGTTAAGACTCAACCTCCTTGATGGCTCACAATCAAGGGATTTTTAAGGTAGCGGTACATTTCAGGAAGGCAGAGTCACAGGCAACATCATAAATCAATGCATAGAAGTTATACATTGGTTTGACCTTAAAAGGTGGAATATCCTGATGAGGGAGCTTACAGGTCATAGGTAGATTTAAAGATTCTCTGATTTGTGACTGATAAGGAAGCCAGGCTTCCTTACACAGCTTCCTTACACAGTTGGGAGCAGTAGAGAGGATTGTTCAGGCCTGGCCTGTGGGCTTGACTCTCTCCAGGACCCTCAGAAAGAAATTTAGAAGAAAACATGGCAGTCAGAGTTCAGTCCTCAGTTTCCCCTTTATGAAATCTTCCTGTCACTGGATCTATTAGGTGGGAATCCAAGTTTCTGAAAAACAGCTCCAGGACACATGTTAAGATGTTATCTTTAGTTTTTATAGAGAATCCAACATCCTGTGACTCTAACTTCCTCGGCTATTGTTTTAAGCTATCATTACCTTCTTGCTTATAAGCTAGCTCACGTACTTTTTAAGGCTGGCGAGGTGCCTGGAATTTCTCTTGAAGTAACTGAAGGTTTTCCTTTATTTCCATGTTGGGAGGCCCTGGCAGACTTCTAAGAGAGCTCCCTGCTTTATCTCAGATGCAAATGCTCGGAGTGCTTTGAGTTATTGCAACCATGTGGACCACTGAGTCACATTTCTTTACACCAGAAAATGCACTTGCTCAAAATGTCCTACAATGTTCAGAGAGATACTCTCCTCAGAGGAAGAGTTCCATAGAGAATTAAAAATAGTCCTTGAAACATGGGGTGTATAAAGGAAGAGTGGGGAAACAAGCATGAAGGGCGGGCTTACATACCTTCATGAGTGAGCTCACACCTGACATGAGCTCACACCTGACATGAGAGTCTCTCTTTTCCTGGTGGAGCAGGGGAAGGTGCTGGTGTGATCTACATACAGTCCTTCCCAAGGTGGGAGGACACTGGAATGATGACTGTACTTCACTTCAACTGGCTTTTCTCATACCTGATGCAGTGGTCTCAGGACTAGGGATGCAAATAAAAGTCCAAAACCAGGAATTATTCTTAAGCAAGAAACTGTAAATATATTTTATGTCCATTATACAAGCATTCCTAAGGGCTTGGAGAAGTAGGTTGCACCTTCGCTGCATCTGGCAAAGTTGGGGTTAACACTGAATGCAGCTCTATTGCCTGGGGTCAGAAAGCCAACCAGTTCTCTACCTGCATAACCCTAACCTCTGTTAACTGGAATTGAGGACCATGGGTGACACTTGCTAGAACAGTATTGCTCCCTGCAGTCTAGGCCAGCACAGCAGGAGAACCTAATGTTTCTTCAAAAACTGGAAATGTTTGGTAAAAATGAAGAGAAGGAGAAATAGTCGCTGAGGGTAAATGAATGAATACATGGGTTATGTAATCAGGAAAATCCAATGTTACATGAACTACTCAAAAGAGGTATAAGCAAGAGAGGATATTGTGTCTTAGCTCAATTTTCCCAGATGCCTCAAAGGGTGCAGTCATATGTTGCTGAGACTACTCCTGTTTTTGGACTGTACTGGGATAGTTGTTAATGACCAAGGAGTATTCTGGTAATGTGCCAGGATCTTTTCACTGTTATGATTCTTCTGGTATAGGAGATCTGTGATTGGCCAGGCACAGTGTTTCCATGCTTGTAATTTCATCACTTTGGGAGGCCATGGCAGGAGGATTGTTTAAGGCCAGGAGTTGGAGACCAGCCTAGGCAAAATAGTGACACCCATTCCTAGAAAATATTTAAAAATTGGCAGGGCACGGTGGCTCACGCCTGTAATTCCAGACCTTTGGGAGGCTGAGATGGGTGGATCATGAAGTCAGGAGATTGAGACCACCCTGACTAACACAGTGAAACCCCATCTCTATTAAAAAAAAATTAGTTGGGCATGGCAGTATGTACCTGTAATGCTATCTACTCAGAAGGCTGAGGCAGAAGGATCACTTGAGCCCAGGAATTCAAGGTTCCAGTGAGCTATGATTGTTCCTGTGCATTCTACCCTGAGCAACAGCGCAAGACCTTGTCTCTGAAATAAATAAATAAAAATAATAAAAAGAGATAATGTGATCAAAGACCAGGGTGTGATCTGTGGTCCAATAAAAATATTTGGTCTTTGTCCCTGTTTCCTGATAAGCAGGTTCTAAAACATTTGCAATTTCCTCAGTGATAAGCATGACTTTAATAGGACAATGAGATGATTATGGACTGAGGAGTTCCTAGGTAGCTTCAGGAAGGGGGCTGGTTGTCAGAAACATGAAGCTGTGATTAGAGGACTGGAACTTTCAGCCCCATCTCTAACGCCTGGGAAGGAAAGGGGCTGGATGTTGAGTTGAATCACCAATGGCTGATGGTTTAATTAATCTTACTTACACAATGAAAGTTCCATAGAAACTTCTAGAAAGTGGGTTTTGGAGGGATTTGCTATTGGTGAGCACATCCATGTGTCCATGTGCTGGGAGGGTGGTGCACCCTGTCTCCATGGGGACAGAGGCTTCTCTGCTCAGGGCCCTTCCAGGCCGCAACCTGTGCACTTCTTCATCTGGATGCTCATTTGTATCCTTTATCACTGCTATGGTTTGAATGTTTCCCCAGAAAAGCATCTGTTGGATAATTCATCCCCAATGCAACATTTTTAAGAGGTGGAGCCTTTGAGAGGTGATTGGATCATCAGAGCTCTGGCCTCATTAATGGATTAAGTCTGATCATAAAAGGACCTGAGGTTGTGAATTTAACCTCTTTTCCCTCAACCTCTCACCCTCTGCTGCCCTTTTGCTTTATATCATATACAATCCCTTGATCTTG
This sequence comes from Cebus imitator, assembly GCF_001604975.1. Lineage (NCBI taxonomy): Eukaryota > Metazoa > Chordata > Mammalia > Primates > Cebidae > Cebus > Cebus imitator. The sequence goes on along the minus strand of NW_016108114.1, from coordinate 107,996 downwards.
GAATTCCCATCCTCCACAACCGTAATCAAATAAATTTCTGTTTGTTGTAAGTTATCCAGTCTCAGGTGTTCTGCTATAGTTACATAATTTAAGCCAGGGGTCCCTAAGTCCTGGGCTGTGGACTGGTACAGATTCCTGGCCTCATAGGAGCCAGATCACACAGCAGGAGGTGATTGGTGGGCAGGAGAGCAGGAGCATAACCACAGGAGCTTTGCCTGCTGTCAGATGAGTGGCGGAATTTAATTCTCATGGAAGCATGAACCTTATTGTGAACTCTGCATGCGAGGGCTGTAGGTTGCATGCTCCTTATGAAACACTAATGCCTGATCATCTGAGGTGGAACAGTTTCATCCGAAACCATTCCCCTCCATCCCCTGCCACCTCTGCTGGTCCATGGAAAAATTGTCTTCCATGAAACCGGTCCCTGGTGCCAAAAAGGTGGGGACAGCTGATTTAAGCTATAATAATAAACTGCAATACTGAGTGTGAAAGGAAGATAACATTTCAGAACTCCAAACTCACTCTACCAAAGGGAAAAGTTAAGTTTGGAGACTGAGTGATGGAAAAACTGCCTTTCTTTTGTGCCTAAACAACTAACGGCAAAGATAGAAGACCACATATCTCCCCGGGTGGCCTCCCTCACAAATTGCTCACAGGATATTTCCTTGTGGGTCCCAACATCTTTACTCTAAAACAGAGTTTTGTTCAATTTCCCCCTGACAATGTAAATTGACAGCTTATCTTCACAGGTTCAGGACAAAGACAAGACTAGGAATCATCCCTCCACCCACCTGGGGACAAACGCGTATTTGACTTCTCTACCCAATGTTTACTTTATCTTATGTAAAATGCAGATTTACTAAACACGAGATGAAAGCATAGTGGACTATTCCTTCTTACTCTCCTGCCTGCTTTTCCCCTGTAAATACTGCAGCCCTCAAAACCCTCTTAGGAAAAGCATGGGCCACAGACGCTGCAATGATTTGTGTGTCTTTTTCCAAGGTGCATCTTCAGCTTGGGAAAATAAACTTCTAAAGTGATTGAAAACTGTCTCAGATGTGTTTTGGTTTGCATGACAATAGCAACTTCCTGAGTTCTTTTAGTTAGTTCAAGAATTCCCAAACCTTGGGAGGTGAGAAACCCCTGACTCTGCAGCCATGTTAGACAGAAGTGCAGGTAACCTGGGACCCGATGCTTGTGACTTGCATCTGAAGTGAGGACAGTCTTGTGGGACTGAGCCCTTAAACCTGTGGAGTCTGAGGTGAACTCCAGGTAGTGTCAGAATTGAGTCGAATTCTAGGACTCTCAGCTGTTGTTGGAGAATCAGAAAGTTATTTGGGTAGAGGAAAACCCCATCACCATCCCACAGAGAGAAACTTATACTAAGAGTAAGCAAGTAAACCTCTACTTTCTTTGGTCCCAGAGGAAAAGATAAACAAAATGTAAGCATTTATTTCATGTCCTAAGGGCTAAAGACAAGTTGCTACCAGCTGTTCATTGTCCAGATGTGGAATGGCCCTACCTCTAACCTAGAAGTTAGGATTTTCTTTTAGGCCTCTGAGAGGTCACATAAAAACTAATAAATGTGGCCAGGCACGGTGGCTCACACCTGTAATCCCAGCACTTTGGGATGCTGAGGCAGGCAAATCATGAGGTCAGAAGACCACCCTGGCCAACATGGTGAAACCACGTCTCTACTTAAAATACAAAAATTAGCTGGGTATGGTGGTACACACCTGTAATCCCAGCTACTCCAGAGGCTGAGGCAGGAGAAAGGCTTGAACCCGGGAGGCCAAGATTACAGTGAGCTAAGATCGCACCACTGCACTCCAGCCTGGGGACAGAGAGAGACTCTGTCTCAAAACAAACAAGCAAGCAAAAAAGAACTAATAAATGTTAGAGACTCTTTCCCCAGAAATATTTCCACACACAAGAAAATATAAATATTAATATAAAACATCAGTGTGCACCCAGATCCTCTGAGATCTTACAAGCCTGGGTTTTTAAATCCTAGTAAGAGACAATGCAGAGGGAAGATGTGTGAATAATCATTTCACCATCACACAATGCCACTCCAATAATCTAGAGTATAAACTGGGATAGAAAAACGCTTGAGGTAATAACTTATTTTCAAGGGAATGGGTGGAAAGATGTTATTTATTTGTCACTGGTTCATTCAGACACTCTGAGTGCCTACCAGGTACCAGATAAAGTCCTTGTCTTGGATCACTGCTCCAAGAATTAAAATTTGTCATTTTATTTCCACCTCTCACACCCAGCACTTGAACCCTCTTATTACATCAGAATTCCACACTGTGGATGAAAAGACTCAAACTCTGTAAAATATTTGGAGAGATTTATTCTGAGCCAAATACGAGTGACCACAGCCCATGACAAAGCTCTCAGGAGGTCCTGAGAACATGTGCTCAAGGTGTTTGGGGTGCAGATTAGTTTTACACAATTTAGGAAGATATGAGACATCAATCAAATACATTTAAGATATACCTTGGTTTGGTCCAGAAAGGCAGGACAACTTGAAGCAAGCAGGGCTTGGGGGTTAGTGCTTCTGGCTTATAGATAGATTTAAAAATGTTCTGATTACGCCGGGCGCGGTGGCTCAAGCCTGTAATCCCAGCACTTTGGGAGGCGGAGGCGGGTGGATCACGAGGTCAAGAGATCGAGACCATCCTGGTCAACATGGTGAAACCCCGTCTCTATTAAAAATACAAAAACATTAGCTGGGCATGGTGGCGCGTGCCTGTAATCCCAGCTACTCAGGAGGTTGAGGCAGGAGAATTGCCTGAACCCAGGAGGCGGAGGTTGCGGTGAGCCGAGATCACGCCATTGTACTCCAGCCTGGGTAACAAGAGTGAAACTCTGTCTCAAAAAAAAAAAAAAAAAAAGTTCTGATTGGCAATAGGAAGGAATGTCTGGGTTATGATAAGAGGTTATGGAGGCCAAAATTTTATTATGCAGATGAGGCCTCCATTTGGCAGGCTTCAGAGAGAATAGGTTGGAAATGTTTCTGATCAGACTTAAGGTCTGTGTTGATGGTAAATGCTGGTCAGCTTTTCCTGAATTCCGAAAGGGAAGAGGGCATAATGAGACATGTTCAACACCTGCTTCCCATGATGGCCTGAGCCAGTCTTCCAGGTGAATTGTTGAGTGCCCTGGCTGAGGGTGTCCATTAAGATGGTTGGGAGGGGTGGCTTTGAAGTTTATTTTTGGTTTACAACATGTAAATGTGTGTGTGGTGGTGGTGTTTCGCTCTTATTGCCCAGGCTGGAGTGCAATGGCACGATCTCAGCTCACTGGAATCTTGGCCTCCCAGGCTGAAGTGATTCTCCTGCCTCACCCACCTGAGTAGCTGGGATTACAGCATGCACCACTATGCCTGGCTAATTTTGTATTATTAGTAGAGAAGGGGTTTCACTATGTTGGCCAGGCTGGTCTCAAACTCCTGACTTCAGGTGATCCACCTGCCTTGGCCTCCGAAAGTACTGGGACTACGGGCGTGAGCCACTGTGCCCGGCCTACAACATGCAAAGTTTTGAGAGGAGACAGAAACCACCACCCTTTCTAGAAGAGTACAACGCTCCAGTCACCCCTGCAGTTGATCATGGACATGAGTCTTAGGCTCCACCAGTCAGATGAGCACCTGCTGAAGGAGCGTCATTGTCTCGGGTAAATACTCAGGGTTCGTGGTCTTGGGCCAAGAAGATGAAGGACACTTACGCACGAGGAGTGAATTTAGAAGAAGAGATTTAATAGGCAAAAGAAAGACAATGGGGAACAGCTCTCTCCCTTGCGAGAGAGAGGAGCGCCCAAATGGGAATTTTGGCCTGCAATGGGGGTGCATTGGATTTTATAGGCAGGCTTGAGGAGATGGTATCTGATTTATGTAGGGTCCATAGGTTGGTTGGACTAGGTGTGACATTTACACAGTGCGTGGGAAATGTTGTTCATCCCACCTGAATCCTATTATGCAAATAGGCTTTCTACTAGGTGGGTGCCATGTTGTCTCCTTATTGTACATGTGGATGGTGAAGAGAAGGGAAGATGGAGCCGCCATGCGAACATGCCTAGTCCCAGGTGTCCCTTTCCTATTGGCACAGCTGCCGCATTCACCCGTGAGAGCTCCCAGCTGCTTGTCTATGTCTGAAGCTTGATTTTACAGGCTGCTCTTTGTTAGAAAAGAAAATGATTTTGGGGCTGCTCTTCATTAAAAGGAAAACCTTACTGAGCACCTCTGTATCCTCACTATCTGCCTAAATAATGTCTTCTTAACTCCTCTATCACTGCCAGACTCTGAGCCAGACTGAGGCGACACAGAGAGGCTGGGACTGTGCAGAATGCATTTTAGTAAAGGTGGCTGAGTGGCAGTGGTGATGTCCAGTTTCCAGGCACAGCAGTGACATCTGTCCTAGCCTCAGGGTCCAGTGTCCAGCACCAGGGTGTCAGAGGTGTGAGCAGTGGCATCTGTGCTCAGCAGCAGGGGCAGTTGTTCTCAGGAGGGACCTGATCCAGCGTGGGCTGTGGATTCTCTCCCTAAATGTGTGGTTTCCATCCTGGTTCTGTGGTCTTCCCCACAATAAAATTAGCCCCCAATGCCATGTATTACTACTTTATGTGTACATTAGAGAAATTTTGTTTCCATAGTTTGCTCCAAGAAGTGAGTGAGAAATCAGCATGTGGCCCAGTGTCAGAGAGCAGCATTCAGAGGTGTTCTCTGTGCGAGAGCCACATCCTGAATTGTCTACCTGGCCTCTACCCCATGGTGGACAGATCAACAGGGAATATCACATCTCATAACTGATGATGTACATCCTACCTTTCCTTGCTGTGAGAAAAATCCTCTTTTAACCAAGGTTTGAAAACCCACCTGACCCACCCACCCTGGGAACTCTCTGATCTCTGATCTCAGTGGTTCCCAATCTGGCTGAGCAACAAGATTACTGGCGGGGGCTTAGCACTCAGGCCACTCTCTAGAACCCATGTCTCACAGTACTATGCACAAGACCGAGTAATCATTTATATAACAAGCCCGACAGGCAAGGCTGATGCACAGACATGTGAGAACCACATGTTCTTTCTATTCCAAGTGTGATCTGGAGACCAGCAGCAGGAGCTCTGGCCTTGTCATAAATCCAGAGTCTCTTGCTTGACTCCGGACTTCCTGGATCTCAGCACCATGTCCAGGTGATTCCTGTGCACATGGGAGGTCCTTGTCCAAGTGTCCTCTAGGCATGGGGTCAGAACTCTGCAGTCTGCTCTGGGCGTGGTCTGATCAGATCCCTTAGAACTGGAGGTCCAAGGCTCAGTCCTTGTGCTCATTCTTTTCCGCAATCACTGCCTTGGTGCCCTCATCCATGCTTGAGGTATTAAGTATCGTTTATATGGTGTGACCTCCTAAGTCTATTCTCTAGCCCAGTCCTTTCTCCTAAACTCTGGAGTTGTCTGTCCAACTTCCACCCCGGCTCCCTCACCTGCATTCCTAGTAGACAGCTCCTCCACTGAGTGCCTGGGATGCCCCCTCCTCGGTATACTCCTGCCAGAGTCCCCCCAGCTCTGCTGATAGCAGCCCCACCCTTCTAGTCACTCATTTTACAATCATGGGTGTCCTTGATTCTTCTTTCTCACACCACAGATACAATCCATTGGCAAATGCTGTGAGTCCATCTTCAAATGCATCCAGAATCCCCTCACGTCCCACTATTTCCCCTGCTAACACCCCAGTCAAGGTAACGACATCTCCAGCCCGGAATACTGCACTCGCTTCCCACTATTTTCCCCTCTGCCTCCCTCATCCCTGGCCTCTCAGTTCTGTTCTCGGCATTAGCAGTCAGCGACGTCCTTTTAAAAGAGAAGTCATATTATGTCCCTCTTCTGCTGAAAACTGTCCTGTAACTCCCATGTCACTCAGAGCAAGGGTCAGATCCAACTGCATCCCTCCTTAAGCCCACCGGCTCTGACCACACCTCTGACCTCATCTAGTTTCTCCTTGTCCAGCCCTCCTGGCGTCCTTGCTCTCCTGGGAACACAGACCCCTTCCTGGCCTAGTGCATTTGCCCCGGAGGTTCCCCTGCCTGGAAAGAACTTCCCCAGACATCTTCATTGACATTCCTCATGTCCCTCAAATCTTTCCTCAAAGGTCACCTTTGCAACAAGGCACACTGACTACCCAGCACAACAGCCACCTTCTCTGTCCCCACTGCCCACGCCCTGGGTCACCTGCCTCACAGCACTTTCCACTTTCTAGCACTTTCCTTCCTCACTCTGGTTATAGTCTGTCTATCCTCTGGATAGTGTATCTGCCTCTTCACACTGGAACATATGCTCCAAAAGGCTAGAGATTTTTCTGATTTTACTTCAGTGATGTTCACCAGATGCAGAACCATTCTGTCCTATGTCTGGCCAGCACCAAAGGTCAGTTAAATGATCACTGTAGAGCACCTCCCTGTTCTAGACAGTATCTTTTGCTAACATAGCCTCAGGCCAAATGCTATTTTGTGGCAGCTACAGCACAAGGTCCCCTCACACTGACATTAAGGCCTGTGCGTTTCTCAGCAGTGCTGCTTGTGGTCCTCCCTCCCCATCCCTCTTCCCACACCAACCGCCCCCTCCCACACACACTGCAGCACACAATCACGTTTCTCTCTTAAGGAACAATTCTTGACTATGTACCCAATTTTACAAACAAATATGAATCTAAATTAGACTCTGCTTTAGATTCATGAGTTGGGATTGCAGCCAGCACCAAGATCACTGGAATCAGGGCAGGGAGAGAGGGCAGGAGAGCAGAGCAGAAGAGGAGCCCTAGAAGGAGGCCAGGAGCTGAATGGGTCTGAAACTTTGTCTCAGAAACACAGAGACTCTTGTGTGCAGGGGCCGCCCTTGGTGATGTATGAGCCTCTGTGGTCACAGCTTTCGCTGGACAAGTTTTCACTGACAGGACAAGGACCGTGGAACAGTGAAGCTGACCCAGCTGAGGACTGACCACATAAAGCCTATGATGGACACAGCAGCAACTGGGCACAGGCCCCGTCCACACTCGGCTCTTCACAGCCTTCTCCATCCCCACCTGCAACAGGCTCAGCACGGCGAACATGCAGATTCTGGAAGGTTCTCAGGTCTTTATTTCCTCTCTCAAATTTCAGGAATTGACTTATTAATCCATCAACTTTTCATGGCAAATATTTGAGAAAACACATTTATTTTCAGATTCTTATTTTCATTAAGAAAGTAAGAGGTTGCAGCTCAGTGCACCATGAAGCTGAGACACAGATGGAGACACCCAGCCCCAGGTCTCTGGAACAGGAAAGATGACTGGGGAGGGAACACAGCTCAGCGTGGGGACAAGGGTCATGGTGGACACAGGGTGGGCTGTCTCTCCACCTCCTCACATTATGCTAACAGGGACGCAGACACATTCAGACACCTTTGCAGAAAGAGATGCCAGAGGCTCTTGAAGTCACACAGGGGAGGCGTGAAGAAATCCTGCATCTCAGTCCCACACAAGCAGCTGTCTCAGGCTACAGAAAACAATAGTCATGAACAAATTCAGTCAGTCATGATAAGTGATGACACTCTGAACAGCCCACCACACACTCAAAACGTCCCAATCAAAGAATCCCCACAACTCAGGCTTTTCCCTTCTGCCCCAATACCTGCCTACTTCAGGCCCCCCCCAGGGTCTCACCTTTACAAGCCGTGAGAGACACATCAGAGCCCTGGGCACTGTCGCTGCCTGGGGTAGAACAAAAACAGGACCTGGTCAGAGCCAGCAGGAGATGTGGGACAGGAGGAATTATGGGGTGGGTGAGCTCCTCCACACTCCCATCCCCAACTTACACGCAGCCTGAGAGTAGCTCCCTCCTTTTCCACCTGTGGGAAGAAAACTTCCTGTGAGGGGACAGGGAGGAGGCAGGGCCATGAGATTTTAAAGGAGCCTCCTAGTTTTGGACCCAAGAGAAGTTTCCAGAACTATGACTACGGACCCAGGAGGGGTCAGGAAACACGAGGAAAGCAGGTGTGGGTCCTGGACCAACCACCCTCCTAAGGTCTGTCCTTAGCAGGGACCTTCCCCTGACTTGTGACTGCTGGAATCAGGACCCTAACACCACAATCATCAAGGTTATACCTCTGTCCTTCATTGTCATATCTGCTTCAGGAAAGAGTAAGTGCTGGCATACAGGGCCCCAGGCTGGGTGCACATGGTCCATGTGTGGATAGTGATTCCCAGCAATGAGGCAGGACACATTTCTACCTGGGACTTGAAGCCTCCAGTGGGACAAGAAAACCCAGACCCCACTCCTCACCCCTTCCCTACCTGAGCTCTTTCTCCTCCACATCACAGCAGTGACCACAGCTCCGATGACCACAGCTCCTAGGACAGCCACAGCAATGATGCCCACGATAGGGATGGTGAGCTGGGAAGACGGCTCTGGGAAAGGAGGGGAAAGTGAGGGATGCTGACCCTGCTGAAGGCTCCAGAAGGGCTTCTGCTTTCTCTGAGAAGAAACATGACCCCGCATCCCCCCCTTGCCCATCCCCCTCCTTACCCCATCTCAGGGTGAGGGGCTCCGGCAGCCCCTCGTGCTGCACATGGCACGTGTATCTCTGCTCTTCTCCGGAAGGCACCACTACAGCTGCCCACTTCTGGAAAGTTCCATCCCCTGCTGGCCTGGTCTCCACAAGCTCCGTGTCCTGAGTTTGGTCCTCCCCATCCCGCTGCCAGGTCAGTCTGATCTCCGCAGGGTAGAAGCCCAGGGCCCAGCACCTCAGGGTGGCCTCATGGTCAGAGATGGGTTGGTGGGTCACATGTGTCTTTGGGGGATCTGACGGGATGAGTCAGAAAATTCAGGCATTTTGTATCTTTCATGGGACAACACAGCAGCACCGATGTGACCATCTTAGAATGGACAGGACACCTGGGGTGGGGAAGGGAGCACAGAACCCTGACAGCAGCCTGGACACAGGTACTTGGGATAATCTCCTATTCTGTGGAAAGTTCTAGTCTCTGAGGGAGGAACTGCGATTTCTGGTCCAGACCTGAGTGGAGGCAGGACTCAGAAAAGCTGGAATCAGACCTTCAAACATTTGAGTGTGAGGCAGAGAACAAGGCCTGAGAGAAAAAGTCACGGTGCCCAAGGCGGCTGCAGGGGTCAAAGGGGGCCCCTGATCAGTATTCCAGGGACTGTCTTCCCCTCCATGTCCTCAGAGAAGTCATCCTTTAATTGTCCTAGAGAGCAGAAGGGGCCTCAGAGGAAACTCATGCCATTCTCCATTCAAGGGAGGGCGATATTCTAGCTCTGATCCCATTTCCTCCCCTCCTCGTGGGAGGCCATCCCGGGAGATCTACAGGAGATGGGGAAGGCTCCCCACTGCCCCTGGTACCCGCGCGCTGCAGCGTCTCCTTCCCGTTCTCGAGGTATCTGAGGAGCCCCTCCACGCACGTGCCCTCCAGGTAGGCTCTCCTTTGCTCCGCCGCATTGGCCGCCTCCCACTTGCGCTTGGTGATCTGAGCCGCCATGTCCGCGGCGGTCCAGGAGCGCAGGTCCTCGTTCAGGGCGATGTAATCCTTGCCGTCGTAGGCGTCCTGCGGGTACCCCCGGAGGAAGCGCCCCTCGGGCCCCACGTCGCAGCCGTACATCCACTGGATGGTGTGAGACCCTGGCCCCGCCCCCGCGGTCAGCCCCGCCCACCGAGTCCCGCCCCCGCCCCGACCAACCCGCGGGGATTTTGGCCTAAACCGAAAATGAAACTCGGTAAAGGCGCCTGGGGCTCTCCCGGGTCGAGGGTCTGGGCGGGTCCCGCAGCCTCGGGGTGGACCTCGGACCCGGACACTCGGAGACCCGGGCGGTGCCTGCAGGATGGGGAGGAGCAGTGATCTGCGAACCGGGCCGGGGGTCACTCACCGGCGTCGCTCTGGTTGTAGTAGCCGCGCAGGGTCCGCAGGTCCACTCGGTCAGTCTGTGCGTTGGCCTTGGCGTTCCGTGTCTGCTGGTCCCAATACTCCGGCCCCTCCTGCTCTATCCACGGCGCTCGCGGCTCCACCCTCGGATTCGCGGCGTCGCTGTCGAACCGCACGAACTGCGTGTCGTCCACGTAGCCCACGGCGATGAAGCGGGGCTCCCCGCGGCCGGGCCGGGACACGGAGGTGTAGAAATACCTCAGGGAGTGGGAGCCTGGGGGCGAGGAGGGCTGAGACTCACTGACCTTCCTCCCGCCGCGGCTCCTCGGGTCCTGCGTCCCAGTCCCCTCTCTCCTCCCCAGAGACTCCGTTTCCCTCCCGACCCCGCACTCACCTGCCCAGGTCTGTGTCAGGAACAGGACCTCCGAGAGCAGCAGGAGGAGGGTTCGGGGCGCCATGACCGCCATCCTCGGCGTCTGGGGAGAATCTGAGTCCGGGTGGGTGACTGGGGACTTTAGAACCGGGACCGCGGCGACGCTGATTGGCTTCTCTAGAAACCCGACACTCAATGGGAGTGAGAACTGAGGAGGCGTCACGAGTATCCAGGAGGAAGGACCCGACACAGGTTGGGAGAGGAAGAGAAACTCTGGGGAGATGGGGAATCCCCAGCGCTGCGCCTCCCCAATGCAGACAAGGCCCTCTGTGCAGGTGCCGGAGACCGTGAGAACCACGCCTGGGACCTGGGACTTTGTCCCGATCCATCTTCTACACGAAGCCTCTTTGTCACACTGTCTGCCAGAGTCCTGGCCGAGGATCTGTCTGTGGAAACCAGGGAGAGATGCCCAGGCTGCGCCCAGCCCCTTCCCCTTCACCTTTCGTCCTGGAATCCCCGTCCCTGAACTGGACTCCCTGCCTCCCACGCCTTACCTCTCCCCTTGGACTCTTGTACAAAGAAACTCACCACGGGGAACTTGATGCCAGAGAGTGAGCTCGCCCTGGGAATGGAGGTGTAGAGACAGGGTTTTCTCTTTAAACCTGGTGAAGTTTTGCCTGAAGGCACCAGATGGAGATTCTCATAGAGACCAGTTTCCTTTTTGTTTATTAATACAGTAGATAGCACAATATTGGTAATCTCTGAATGATTAGGATTCCAATCTGTCAAAGACCTGCGTCAAACAGAATTACAATTAAACTCTCAAAGATCCTAAATTTTACTTTCCCAGACTATGGATCTGTGCCTCTGGTTGTTGCATTGAAAATTATCTTCATTCCCTTGCTCGAATTTCCCTGTGTGAGTCTAGAATATCTCCTGAATACAAAGAAGCAGGGTTTGATACTGTGTATTGAACTGGCATCCTGTAGTCACCACCTCAAAGTTGCAAGTGCTCCATGCAGTCCCAGTGTTCTTCACCGAGGCTCCAGCACTGCCTGCTTTCGTGAACTATGGACATCTAAGCAGTGTGCATATTTTATTCGGACATTTGGTATTTCTATAACTTTTTTTTTTTTAATCATGAGGAAGCCATTAGTTTTTAGGCAGTCCCACACAAAATGTACTAAATACCAAGTGCAAAGAAACCCCTGCTAGGCTCTTCCACTGCTTTAAAATTCTATCCTCTGCTCCTTTTCCTCACCTCCTGCTTCCCCAGCCCTTCTCTCTGCCCCCTCATCCCTCACACCCTTCCCTCCCCTCAGTTCCCACAGCCCAGTGACTCTCAAATTGTGGCAGTGTAGAGAACAGTTTCTTTTTCCTAAAAACTTTCTTTCTGTCCCTTTCTATTTAATCCCTGGCTCCTACCCTCACCCCTTCCCTTCACTCAACCACTGCTCTGCTTTCTGTCACTGCAGTAGTGTAATTTCTAGAATTTCATGGACATGCAATTATATGTGATGTAGTCCTTTGTTTGGTCTCTCACTCAGCATAACAATGTTTGAGATGATGCCATTCATTCATTTTTGTTGCTGAGCAGCTGCTGAGTGTTGCTGGAATCCCAGTTTACTCATTGTTTTCTCTATTCTCCAGTTGATAAACATGTGGATTACTCCAGTTAGGGTGTGTTACTAATGAAGCCACTATAGATAACTGTTCACAAGTGTGGCCTTACATTTTAATTTTTTTTTTTTGGTTAAATACATATTTGTGGGATTGCCGGGTCCTGTAGTAATGGATGGGCAGCTGTATAAGAAATTGCCAAACCACTTTACAAATTGGCTGCCACATTTTTTGCATTTCTACCAGCAACATCAGACATTCCTATTTTTTTCACATTCTTGCCAGTATTTAGACTTATCATATGTCTTTTTAACTTACCTATTCTAGGT
>NW_016108114.1:93183-95401 GCF_001604975.1 Cebus imitator | reverse complement strand
AATCAAAACCACAATCAGATACCATCTCTCTCCAGTCAGGATGGCAATTATTAAAAAGTGAGGAGACAACAGATGCTGGCAAGGCTGTGGAGAAATGGGAACACTTTTACACTGTTGGTGGGAATGTAAACTGGTTCAACCATTGTGGAGGACAGTATGGCCATTCCTCAAAGATCTAGAACCAGAAATACTATTTGTCCTAGCAATCCCATTACTGGGTATATACCCAAGTGGCTAGAAATCATATTACTGTAAAGACATATGGACATGTATGTTTATTGCAGCACTATTTACAATAGCAAAGACATGGAACCAATCCAAATTCCTGCCAATGATAGATTGGACAAGGAAAATATGGTACATATACACCGTGGAATACTACACAGCCATAAAAAGGAATGAGTTCATGTTCTTTGAAGGGACATGGATGATGCTGGAAGCCATCATCTTCAGCAAACTAACACGAGAACAGAAAACCAAACGCTGTACGTTCTTACTTGTAAGTGGGAGTTGAACAACGAGAACACGTGGACACAGAAGGGGAACGACACACACCAGGGCCTGTTGGGGAGTAGGGGGCAGGTGAGGGAACTTAGAGGACAGATCAATGGGTGCAGGAAACTGCCATGGCAGACTCTATGTATGTAACAAACCTGCACGTTCTGCACATGTATCCTGGAACTTAAAGTAAAAGAAAATAAATTAAATAAAAAAGGAAAGTGCATGTCTTACATGTACACATATATTCATTGCAGCACTATTCACAATAGCAAAGACTTGGAATCAACCTAAATGTTCATCAATAGTAGACTAGATAAAGAAAATATGACTGCCTGTAATCCCAACACTTTGGGAGGCCGAAGGGGGCAGATCATGAGGTCAAGTGATGGAGACAACCCTGGCCAACATAGTGAAACACCATCTCTATTAACAATACAAAAATTAGCTTGGTGTGGTGGTGTGTGCCTCTAGTCCCAGCTACTTGGGAGGCTGAGGCAGGAGAATTGAACTCGGCAGGCAGAAGTTGCAGTGAGCTGAGATCATGCCACTGCACTCCAGCCTAGTGACAAAGTGAGACTCCATCTCAAAAAAAAAAAGAAGAAGAAGAAGAAGTGGGAAATATACACCATAGAATACTATACAACCATTAAAAAGAATGAGATCATGTCCTTTGCAGGAACATGGATGGAGTTGGAGGCCATTATCCTTAGCAAACTAAAGCAGGAATAGAAAACCAAATACCACATGTTCTCACTTATTAGTGGGAGCTAAATGATGAGAAAACATGGACATGTAGAGGGGAACAACACACACTGGGGTCCACTTGAGGGTGGAGGGTGGGAGGAGAGAGAGGATGAGGAAACAGCTAATGTGTACTAAGGCTTAATACTTGGTTGGGTACTAATGGGTACAGAAATAATCTGTACAACAAAACCCCATGACAGAAGTTTACCTATGTAACAAACCTGCACAAGTTCCCCTTAACTAAAAATAAACGTTAAATTAAAAAAAAAAAAAAGTGCATGTCTGGAAAGGGCATATGGTTGGTTCTGTGTTTTTTTTTAAACCAAGTCACACAATCTCTGCCCTTCATTGGAGTGTTGGTTCCTGTAGGTTTTTGTCATTATTGATGTGATAGGAACTTTGTGCAGTGGCAATATCGTATCCAATGAGGTTCATCAGAGGCACGATTATTGCTAATTGAAAACTTTTCCTAATACCCGCCATGACGACTTGAAATATAGTCAGTGTTGGCAATTTTTGGCAGTTTCTATGGGGACAGAATAAAAAAAAAGATAGGATAGGTTTTAGGTCTACCATGTCGTTTTCCCAGTTTTAGTGTCTCTGTTCCTCTTGCCCTGGCCAATGTCTTCTTATTAAAAACCATAGAAACAAAGAAACCAAAAAAAAAAGTAGAATAACATCTTTAAAGCACAAGAAGAAAATAAAGTCAACTAAGAATTCTATATCCAGCCTAGATGTTCTTCAAGGACAGGCAAAATAAGGAGATATTTCTGGTAAAAGAAAATTAAGAGAATTTGTCACCAGCAGATCTTCACAGTATCAATTGGTAAAGAAAATTCTTCAAGGTAGAGGCAAATGCTACCAGGTGGAAAATGAGATTATCAGAAAAGATGAAGATGATCAATCATGGTAAATACTGAGCTAAGTGCAAAAGGCTATCTTGCTCCCCTCATTTACTCTCACTTTGTATGTA
>NW_016108114.1:89790-91598 GCF_001604975.1 Cebus imitator | reverse complement strand
ATCCACCTCTCCTATGCACCTGAGATTTCTTCACTGGACACCAGGCTGAATCAACTTTCCTGTAGAGCAAAAGAAGGGTGAGTTTGCTGGGGGAGGAATGGTGTCATCTCCACCTTTGACGAGATCCCTGTCACCAAGTCCAGGGGATGGGCCAGGTCTTACTTCCCATGCACAGGGGAGGCTCTGGCCATGAAGGTGCCTGTGGAGAGGTGAGGACCTGCTCCCTCTACACTGATGGCCAAGAGCCTGCAGACGGTGGGGATGGCCTCCTCTCAGCTGTGTCCTATCAGGTTTGTAGGGTCCAGCCCTACTGGGTCTAGAGGGTATTCTCTATGGGTGTGGAGACAAGAAATTGTAGAAATAAAGACACAAGACGCTGAGAAAAAGAGAAGAAGTTGGGCCCAGGGGTCCACTACCACCAGTTCGTGGAGTCGGGTGGTGGCCTCAAGTGCCTGGACACTCTGGCCTTTACTGGGTACAAAACAGGGGGGCAGGGTCACGTGTCTAAGGAACAAAGGGCCCAGATCTTTCGAGTAGCCGAACAAGGGGCCCAAGGCTTGCAAGTAGCCAAAGCAGGGGGAAAGAAATGCGTCAGCACTTTAGGTTATGCTTTTCAAGTAAGAACAAGGGTCTCAGGAAGTATACTATTTCTTCCTATCTTCAAAAGAGGAACCAGGTGCAGAAGTAGCGGGTGAAGGCAGACACAGACTGTGGCCACTATAGCCCAGCACCACATAGAGACAATTAAGCCTTGGGGTTGCTGCAGCTTGGGCTGACTGACATCAGTCCTTCCACAAGAGCGTGGAGGAGTGAAGTGTTCTCAGACTCATCCCAGGACAGGGAACGTTCCCTTCCAAGGTCTGCTGAGTAGCGGGTGCTTCCCCAAGCACTGGCGCTACTGTGGAGATTTTAGGTGCTCTCCAGCAACCCTTACACGGTGTGACAGAGGGCTTGATTTTGGCATTCAACAGGTTATCTCTGCTGATCGGCACCAGCTGATGTCTGGCAGGTATCAATGCCCTTGCCTCGTGGCCACATTTCATAATATCCCCATCAATCCCTGACCGCAGCAACCTGAAGTTCCTAGATAATCATGCACAAAGTACAAGAAGGCTTTAATCAAGGCTTAATATTCATTAAGACTAATATTTAATCTCATGATCCTTAATGTTCAATAAGACTAATATCTAATTACTCATGGTACTTATTTCTAACCAGATTCTTCTTTCTTATATTTTATTTATTAAACAGGAAATGCCTGAGGCTTCAGTCTCCTGCTTCGGCACTTATGAGACTTTCCTCCCACAAGGCTCTCCAGGAGTCAAGGAGTAGACCTGTGCATTGCCTCTATTGATGTGAGCTGCACACACACCTAGAAGTGGGGTCACCCCTGCCGGGGGTCCTGGGGCTGCCGGGTGTTCTGGGTGCTCAGTGTCCAGAGAGGAGGATGGGGAGGAGGCTTTTTGCAAACAGTAATCATAATCTGTAAATTAGTTTTTTCTTTAGCCTTTGTGTCATAAAATAAAATATAGGACACCAAAAGGAAAAAAAAAACTGTGTAAAATGTGTGTCCTTTAATAAAAAGTAAACACCGATTAACCACCAGTGATAGATGTTCGTGAGAATAACCAGATTCCCCATCATTTATCCCAGCTCAGCAATAAACTCTTTCCTACCCCAAATAAAAACTCATCCTGACTTTTATGACCATCACTTCTTTGTTCGATTTTATATTTTTATCATCCAAAATTGTAATTTAGTTTTACCTTTAGAGGTATGCTTTTCTTCTCTTTCATTCTATAGATTTT
>NW_016108114.1:86351-87945 GCF_001604975.1 Cebus imitator | reverse complement strand
TGCTGTGGACAGAGTGTGAGAAGACAGTGGTTGTGTGTGGATGCCACCATATCTTTAGGGGCATATATGTCTATCAGTGGGTTTTTAAGGGGTGGGGCTCCCCATAATCAGGTGGCTTCACGAACGATGCCACTCAGCCCCACAGGGCTTGCTCATGGAGTCCCTGCACAAAGTGGCACACATTTGTCCATGTAACAAACCTGCACATCCTACACATATACCCCAGGACTTATAGTAAAAATTAAAATAAAAAAAGAAGTTGTGATCAGATTGGGCCTGCCCAGATAATCCAAAATAATCTCCCCATCACAAAGTGCAAACCCTTAATCATATCTGCAGCTCCCTTTTGTTCTGTAAGGTAACATATTTAAAAGTTCTGAGGCTAAGGGTTTGGATATATTTGTGAGGTTATTCATCTGGGTTTCACAGTAAATATGGTGGCTGAATAAAGTTTAACATTAGCTAAAGTTTTAGAAGATGGACAGAGAGTAAATGGATAAATCCATAAAGTGATTATGATTAAAGATTAAGCAAATGTATGCATAACCCTGTGAATGAAAGAGAACAACATCTACTCATGCTGCCCTGGAGTGTCAGATGCTAAAGACAAATGGTGATCTTAAAGGTGGCCACAGAAGAAACACAGATTATCTGAAAAGCAACTGTGTTAGAATGTAGCTGACTTCGCCTCATCACCCACAGCAACCAGAGGAGAGCATCATTGAAGAGCTCAGGGAAGGGCAATGTCAAAGCAGACATGTGTGACTGGCAAATCCATCTTTCAAGAATAAGAGCAAAATAAGGACATTTCAATATAAATAAACATTTCAATAAATAAACTCTTGGTTTATTGGCAAAATTCCTACTCTAAAAATATTTATGTCATAAAATATATAAGAAAAGAAGAAAGAAAAGGAAGGGAGGGAGCGAGGGAGGGAAGAAGGAAGGAAGGAAGGAAGGAGAGAAAGAAGAAGAAAGAGAGAAAGAAAAAAAGAAAGTTTAATGGCTAATCATAGGTAGATGTAAATCAATGTTGTCATTATAAAATGTTAATCATGTAGAGTTAAAATGAAAAAATAATATAAAGCACTTTCTATGCTGTGTTATCACTTCCTCAGCCATCTTCCCATCCCTACCCAGGCTGTGCCATCCATGAGGTCTGAGGAAGTTTGATTTCTTTTTCTGAGACTCCAGTCCATGGAGTACAGTAGCCAGGATAAGGTAGGGGTTTGATGAGTGTTTACAAAGTAAAAACATTTCCTGGAGACAATTAACAGGCCAGGAATTGTGATGCATAAGCACAGTTCAAAAGCAGCTGAGGGGAGTGACATAAGAGAACGTGGTGGCATAGGAAACTCCAGGAGCCCAGCGCAACACAGGAGGGATGGCACAAGAGACAATGTGCTTGTGAAACCAGCACACACACACTCACACACACAATCTTGAGGAGAGTTGTTAAAACACAGATTCCTGGACTGCACCAACAGATACTCTGATTGGGTTGACAAACAATCAAGTGTATTGAAACAATCAAGTGTACTGAAAATCCTCAAAAGTTTACAGCAACCAAGTGAATGCAGAAAACAAAACCAAA
>NW_016108114.1:51857-86210 GCF_001604975.1 Cebus imitator | reverse complement strand
AAAAAAAAAAAGAAAAAAATATATTTGTATATCAATTGTGGATAGTAATAGACATGCAGAAAGGACTGGAAGGGAAAGCTGGGAGTGACATGCTCTGCGGAAGTAGGGTTCTGGAAATCTTCCATACTCCTGGGAATCTAGATAGCCTTGTACATGACTAGTGAGGGGCACAGGCTGGTGTGAATCATTTTCTGTTGAGGGTTTCACAAAGCTGTGTCCTCATCTTGAGGCTGGGCTCCTCCTTCAGGCTTATACAGAGCTTGGTGGCAGAATTCAGTTTCAGGCAGTTGTAGGATTGTAGCCCTTGTTCCTTGCAGCTGTCAGGTGGAGGTGGGGGGGGGGAGCTGCTCCCGATTCCTGGTGCCCACCAGCATCCTTTGCCACATGGCCCTTCCATTTTCAAAGCTCACAGTGGAGGAAATCCCTCACATTGAATCTTTCTCACACTGTGAGTCACTTTGCTGATGAAGAACCAAGTTGTTTTAAGAGCTCACCTGATTAGGACAGGCCAAGCCTGGATAGTCACGCTCTTAAAGTCAACTGATTTGGGACCTTACTTACATCTGCAGAATCCCTTCACAGCAGCACCCACAGTAGTGTTGACTGAGTCACTGGGGGAAGGTGCATAATCCGGGGTGATTTTCTGGAGGCCATCACTGACTCATCCTAGCACAGCCATGATCTTCCTTTGTGTTTAATTCGGTCACAGTTGGAAACTGAAGTTCAAATAAATAGATTGTTGTGAGTGGTAATAAACTACATCCTATTGAGACATGGAAATTCTGAAATCTTAAAACCAGATGATATTGAATATCTTTTAGTTAATTTCCAGCAAATAAAAATTAAAGTGCAATAATTCCTTCTGTCTTTTGAAGCTCTATTAGTTGTCTATTGCTGTATAATAAGTCACGTAAAGCTTAGCAGCCCAAAACAGCAAATACTCATCATCTCCTGCAGTTTCCAGTGGGCAGGAATCTGGGAGATTTCCTTGAGTGCTTCTGGCTCAGGGCCTCCCACAAGGTTTACTGGGGGACACAGCTGTCAGAGAATATGGGGAGGGAGCCTGAGAACCCTGGGAAAGGTGGCAGGCCCAGAGGCAAGGCTGATTCCAGTGCTGGAAAAAGGAGACAAGGTTTGTTGGATGCATCCTAGAACACAGGTCATCTGAGGAGAGATGAGCAAGGCCATGGAGGAGTCCTCCAGCCACAGTTGGCCAACAGAGGTGTCCCCTGTTGACTAGGAATGGCCTGCCTTAGTGTCCCTGCTATACCCAGCAGTGTCTGGGAATAGCCCATGGGAAGCAGGGCCTCTGCACCAATGCTGCTGAGTATGTCAGAGCACAAGAGCGAGGCCTTGGGAAATTACCTGGGAGAGTGGCTCACACCTTTCGCCGGAGGGGTCTGGGCCTTTGGAAATCAAACTCTCTCAGACTGGGTCGCTGGACAATTCTGTTCACATTTACAATGGGACAAGGGGAACAAGGAGGCCCCCAAGAGAATCTGTGGGTTCCACACCAACTCCTCCTTGCCCCTATTGTGTAGCAGCAGCCCCGTATCCTCCTCCTGGGGATCAGGGTCCCTCACCCCTGCCTGGAGGGGAGGGGAGTGCTCTTGCCCCTTGCTTGTCTCTGGTCACCTACTGTGCAGACTTCCCTGGAGGCAACTGCAATGTGTAGTTTAATGAGCTCTTGTTTGTCCCCCTGTCCGAGTGCCTCCCTTTTGAAAACCAGGACCTCCTATACTACAACGCCCAGATTTGGGAGATGAGAAGTGCAAATTCCACAGTGAGTGAATATAAGAAACGGAGGCACACCCTCTTCCGTACCTTGCTTTCTGGACCCAAGTTTCTTCCTACTGAGAATACAACACCATGGTGATGTCTCTGATTCAATAACTGCACTGTGTCCTGAAAGATGGCACCCACTCCTCAGTGTTTCCTCCAAGCTGGTGCTGAGTTGTGCCTGTTGAAGGCCTGTCCAGTGTCCTGTGTGGCCTGCAGCCTCTGCATGGTGCAGGTGGTGATAGGATCAGTGGGTCCCCTGGTCATGGCCCACGCTGCACCTACTTCCATTTCCCTGTGAGGTGGGTGCCCCAGGAAGATATTGTGCTGAGAGCAATTCCTGCATCTAAAAGCAGCTCCTGGATAGTGGTGCTGGCTGAGAGTCTAAGAATAGGGGGAAAAAAGCCTACCCATGGAGTAAGTGTCTATCCCTGTGAGGAATAACCTCTGACCCTTCCGTGAAGAGGTTCAATGTGGTCAGTGTGTCATTTAGTGGCTGTTTGATGACCTAAAGAAATAGTGCCGTATCAGAGCTCACCAGGGCCTATCACAGGCCTCTAATCTGGACAAGCTGGATATTCAGGGGCAACAGCAGCTAGATCTGCCTTGGTAGGTGGGAGACAGTGCTGCTGGACCCACAGGTAGCCTCCAAAAGAGGAGGCTACCTGTGGGTCCAGCAGCACTGACTCCTACCTGCCAAGGCCGTTGAGTGACCTGGCAGGAGGGGCAGGTGGAGGGAGCTATTGTGGGTGCTGCATTCATGCACCCATCCTACTAGGTCTGAGCTGACCCACAGCGAAGGCGGGCTGACTTCCATTTGTCTGCTTGGTTGTTCCGTGCCACCTCAGGGGCAGGTATTTTCTGGGTCGATGGGTGTTAACTTGGGGTTCAGACTCAATCCACATGGACCATTTCATCTCATGATGGATACTGTTGGGCATGTCCCATCTATGACCCTGTAGGTCACACAGATACCAATTCATACAAGCACTTGGAATCACATGGTTCTCAGTGTCCTGTGGTCAAGAATTCTATCTGATCAGTAGATCAGATAAAATTTGCTTCTAGAAGGGGGCATATGTCTCTGCTGTGAATGACATGATCTTACTCCAGATCTCAGGCCCTCCACTGTGACTCTCCACTGATGCCTGGTTCAGCTCCATTCTGCATCTTTCCCCACTCCACCTCCTCCAGTACCAGGGGATCTGAGGGATGGGGCTGACTGGGCCACAGCCTGGATCTGCTGCAGGGTCCTGTCCTGTGTAGGCCCCACTTGAAGCTGGCCTCCTCCTATATCACCCAAAATGTGGGCCCAAATGATAGACCTAGATACGGAATGTGGTATTATCAGGACCGTAAGCGCTTCATCAGACTGTGTGCTTCTTTTTTTTTTTTCCTTCTTTTTTTTTGCAGTGAGAATGAAAGGTGGAATGAGTTTATTGTTTTGTTTTTACTTGGAAGAAATATCCCTCCATGCCCCTAGCCATCGGACCCATAAAATTTCACTGCAGTGGCCATTCCTGAAATTCTGTGAGATGTATCCTCCTCTTTCTGGGGTGCATGTGTTTTACCAAGGCCTCCAGTGACTTTCCACCTTCTTTCTCATCCATCCCAATCTATGATGTTGTCAATGAAATGAACAGATTTAATATTCTGTAATGTTGGGGATCTCTTAAGTCTATGTTATAGATGGCACGAGAGTTGTAATAGCTCTAAGGGAAATAAATGTGGTATGAATGTAAATAACTCCATGTCCACTTTATTTTTTTAAATTGTATTTTAGGTTTTGGGGTACATGTGAAGCACATGCAAGATTGTTGCATAGGTACACACATGGCAGTGTGATATGCCGCCTTCCTCCCCTTCACCTGTATCTGGCATTTCTCCCCATGCTATCTCTCCCTAACTCCCCATCCCCCGCTGTCCCTCCCCTATTTCCCCCCAACAGACCCCAGTGTGTGATGCACCCCTCCCTGTGTCCATGTGTTCTCATTGTTCAACACCCGCCTATGAGTGAGAATATGTGATGTTTGATTTTCTCTTCTTGTGTCAGTTTGCTTAGAATGATGGTTTCCAGGTTCATCCATGTCCCTATAAAGGACACAAACTCATCGTTTTTGATGGCTGCATAATATTCCATGGTGTATATGTGCCACATTTTACCTGTCCAGTCTAGCATCGATGGGCATTTGGATTGGTTCCAGGTCTTGGCTATTGTAAACTGTGCTGCAATGAACATTCGTGTATATGTGTCCTTATAGTAGAACGATTTGTAATCCTTTGGATATATACCCAGTAATGGGATTGCTGGGTCAAATGGAATTTCTATTTCTAGGTCCTTGAGGAATCGCCACACTGTCTTCCACAATGGTTGAACTAATTTACACTCCCACCAACAGTGTAAAAGTTTTCCTATTTCTTCACATCCTCTCCAGCATCTGTTGTCTCCAGATTTTTTAATGATTGCCATTCTAACTGGCGTGAGATGGTATCTCAGTGTGGTTTTGATTTGCATTTCTCTAATGACCAGTGATGATGAGCATTTTTTCATATGTTTGTTGGCCTCATGTATGTCTTCTTTTGTAAAATGTCTGTTCATATCCTTCGCCCTCTTTTGAATGGCTTGTTTGTTTTTTTCTTGTAAATCTGTTTTAGTTCTTTCTAAATACTGGATATCAGCCCTTTGTCAGATGGGTAGACTGCAAAAATTTTTTCCCACTCTGTTGGTTGCCGATTTACTCTAATGACTGTTTCTTTCACTGTGCAGAAGCTGTGGAGTTTGATTAGGTCCCATTTGTCTATTTTGGCTTTTGTTGTCAATGCTGTTGATGTTTTGGTCATGAAGTCCTTGCCTACACCTATGTCCTGAATGGATTTGCCTAGATTTTCTTCTAGGGTTTTTATGGTGTTAGGTCTTAGGTCTTATGTTTAAGTCTTTAATCCATCTGGAGTTAATTTTAGTGTAAGGTGTCAGGAAAGGGTCCAGTTTCTGCTTTCTGCACATGGCTAGCCAGTTTTCCCAACACCATTTATTAAACTCCATTCAGCCATTCTAAATATTTTAAGTGGGGAATTTAATCTGTTTACTTTCCAGTTTATTATTGATATGTGAGGCTTTGTTTCTGTCATATTGTTGTATTCTGATTGTTTTATTTTATATGTTCTTTGTTACTGTCTTTTTCTGTCATTGCTTGTCATTGTGGTTTGGTGGATTTCTGTAGTAGGACCATTTGAGTTCTTTTCTTCCTCTTTTGTGTGATTGCTTTACCAGTGAGTTTTATACTTGTGTATGTTTTCATAATAATAATGTTGAAATGTCAAAAATGTTGTCCTTTCACTTCCAGGTTTAGCAGTCCCTTGAGCATTTTCTGTAGGGCCAACTAGTTGTAATGAAGTCTTTCAGCATTTGCTTGTTTTGGAAAGATAATTTCTTTTTCAATTATGAAGAACAGTTTTGTTCTATTTATTACTATTGGCTTGGCAGTTCTTTTCTTTCAGAACTTTGAATATACTAACCTATTCTCCTCGGCCTGTAAGATTTATACTAAGAAATCTGCTATTAATCTAATGGGATTTCCTTTATAGGTGATTAAACACTTTCTCTTGCTACTTTCAGCATTGGCTTTTTACCTCAGACTACAGGTAGTCTGACTAATAATGTGCCATGGATAAGACCTTTTTTCATTGTGTTTTTCTAAAGATTGTTAAACATCTTGTATCTCAATGTCTAAATCACTTGGTAGACGGGAATTATTCATGTATTTTTTTATTAAATAGGTTTTCTTATCTGTTCTCTCTCTCTTTGCTCTTGAGGATACCAATAATTTGAATATTTGGTTGTTTATATTGTACCAAATGTCACAAAGGCCCTGCTCCTTTTTTTGTGTGTTTTTGTCTGATTAAATTCAAAAGATCTGCCTTCAAGTTTTGGAATTATTCCTTCTAAGTGACTTAGTAATTGTTGAAACTTTCAAATGTATTTGGTATTTCATTTCACGAATTCTTTAATTCCTGAATTTCTGTTTTGTTTGTTTTTTAATCTAAATCTTTGGTAAATTTCTTATTGATGACTTGGATTATTTTATTGATTTTTTTTTTATATTTTTTTCAGAAGTCTTTTGTATCTCACTGAACTTCCTTAAAATAAATGTCTTGAATCCTTTATCTGGAATCTTGAATATTTCCTTTTGATTAAGATCTATTGTGTTCCTTTGGGGCTTTTTCTTTTTCTCTTTTGCTTTCTTATGTTTATGTGTTCTACTGTTAATATTTTTGCTTCTGATATCATAGTCAGATGAGTCTATGGTGCTGGTTGTGTGGGGTACTTTGGATTTGATTCCGGGTGTAGTACATAGTGGAGTACTATGGTCTCTGTATAATTTCTTTTACTGTAGACAGTGTTAATGGTATCTGTGATTTCCTCTGTGCATTAGGGTGTAGTTATTAGTGAGGCTGTGGTGAAGATGTGCTGGGGACTGGGATGCCACATGAGAGAGTCTTCAGGCTCCAGTGGTGTCCTGCATGTTTCTATCTTTGTGCTGAAGGTGGTGTATGCTGGCACTTGGGTTGGTGGTTACTGGTGGGCTGATTCCTGGGCCTCCAGGAGGCTTGGTTGGATGGCAGTAGTGGCAGTGGTTGACTGGGTGGGTGGGTGGGATCTTGGGCTCCTGGGCGGTAGCAGTGGTGGGCTAATTCTCTGTGTCCCAAAAAGTGTGCATTGTAAGCAGCAGCTGTGATAGGCTGGGTGAGATACCTATAGGTGATGTTTGCAGGTAGGTGACAGCTAAGGTGATGATAGCACCCAACCTCAGGTACCCAGGAGGAGTGCTTAGGTGCCCAAGGTGATGGATTGGGTTGAGCCATTCCTAGGACTCTCGGCTGTGTTCTCCGCCTCAGTGGGAGGGGGTGATAAAGCTGTCTTTTCAGCATTAGATGCTGTTCCAACTAGTCCCTTAATTTTCTTTTTGACTGAAGGACTGAAACATTTATTATAGTGAAGTTCTGCTCGTTATAATTTTTTTCACTCCCTATATGTCTAAAATCCCTTTATTTTTTGATAGATGTATTTAGTGTTAATTAGTTTGGTTTAATCATTACATATGGCATACATATATCAGTACATCACAGAATATCTCATGAATGTATTATGATTTGTCAATTAAAGTTATACACATGTATGTTTGAAAAAGGTATTATTTTCTGGGAATAGAATTTAGTTTCACACGATTTTTTGTTTAGGACTTTAGAGATGTTGCTAGTCTGTCTCCTAATTTGCATTGTTTCCAGTGAAATAACTGTTGCTACCTTTATTATTTTTTTGCTGTTTTCTCACTTTTTTTTAAAAAAATTTTTCTCTTTCCTTCTGTGGTTTTCAACAAATGCACTTTTTCTCACCAACAATTATAGAGTGAATTGAGCAACAATCTATAGGGAGGCTTTTTGACTATTGGTTGTAAATTTTTAGAAACTGTTGTTTACTCCTTGTTTTATTGGATCAAAGGGTCCAATAAAATTGGATCAAATTTCCTCAGAATATTCTTATATTGAAGAATGTCATAAACAATTTTATTTGTCATCTTGGCTGAACCATGGTGCCCACATAGGTGATCAAGCATTATTCTGGATGATTTATAAAAATGTTTCTTGAAAAACATTAACACCTAAATAGCTAGACTTCGAGTAAAGAAGATTATTCTCTATAATGTGGGTGGACTTCATTCAATTCATTGAAGGTGTAAACTAAACAAAACTCTGACCTTCCACAAGGAAGATGAGACTCTGCAGCAGACAACACTGGGATTTGAACTGCATATCAGTCATCTGACCCACAAACAGCTGGTTGGTTTGTGTACAGCATTTGCAAGATGAATGAACAACATCCTGTTTGGAAGGCCACCACTTTGATCAAATCAGATGAAAACAAGATAGCTCTTATGGGCTGAATTGCATGGTGTTTTCTTAGCAATGGAGGAAGAATTGAGCAATGATAAAGCTCCTATGTTTTCATTTTATTGACTGACATGCAGTGGCTAATTGTTGCCATATAATTAATCAGGAGATCAACGAAAAACTAGCTTCTGAAAGAATGCCCATATTGAATAGGGAAAAGAAAAATTATAAAACAACATAATATAAAAACAAAGTTAATGCAGGAAAGAGGAGCAGGAATGAAATTTTTCTTCTATAAACAAACTTCCCTGGGTTCTCCCCCCCTTCCTTTGGACTTTTTTTTTGTTTTGCAGTTTTTTTCGTTTTTTAATTTTTTTTTTCTTTTTTTTTTGGGGTTGTTACTTAGTTTTTTTTACCCCGGGCCGTTTCTTAGGAATTGCTTGGGCGGCTTGGTTTCCCCCCTTTTGGGCTTTTTGGGGGGGGGCACCGGTTAGGGCTTTTTTTGGATTCTTTGGGTTTTCCGGTTGGCAGGTTTTTTTCTTGCTTGGGGAAGTTCTTTTTTCTTTTTGGGTTTTTTGTTTTTCTTTGTTTGTAAATTATCTTTGTTCTGCACCTGTAAACTTGTTTTTGAGCCACTGTGTACTTGATATATAAAAAGTCAAGCCCTGTCTTTGTTGGGTGCTCAGTCATTTTGGATGTGAATCCTAGCTGGGCTGGTGTACAACTAAAATAAACTCCTTCTGCAACCTCAACAGTCTCTCCAGTCTCTGAAATTCTGCATTTTTTTCTGGGGGCTCATTGGGGATTGGAGACAACAGGCTTGCTGTCTCCTTTGCCTGTGGGGCCAGGGCCCTGGGCCTACAGAGACTGGAGACCCTAGGCGCCACCTGGAGGCTTCTCTTAAGAAGTAGATAAACTCTCCCCAGTCCTGGTGCCCTCCCCGGACAGCACAATGGAACCGGGAAGAGGCTGCAGAATGACTTTAGGATCAGCGTGCTTCAAGAACTGTGGTAAGACACTTGGGGCTTGAAGAAAAGGGAAGGGAAAAGGAAAGGAGGTCCAGAGCTTTGATCTCTTTCTGGGGAAGTGACTAGTAACCCGACCTAGTAGGGCTAGGGGAAGTTAGAGCAGCTCGCAGATTTGGGTGAAACTCACCTAACTGGAACCTGATCAGCTCCAGGGAAGTGATTATTAATCCCACCCAGTGGGGCTGGGGGAGGCAACAGTGGCTTGCCAATTCAAATGAAACTCACATACCCACCAACATAGAAAAAGAAAGCTTTTAAACTAGGAAGGGGAGGTGTTACAAGAGACGATTTAAGGAGGAACCAACGTGGGGAGTGACGTGGGCAGATGCAGATGAACTCCTGTAGTGGGACCCAATTTGGTCTGTCTAGAATGAAAGGCTGAGTCTGTGCATTGTAAGGGAGGAAATGGGAGGAAAAATCTCAAAATCAACTCCATTGGAGTGCATGCTAAATAACTTTAAGAAAGGTTTTGGAGAAGATTATGGGGTTACACTAACCCCTCAAAGGCTAAGAACTCTCTGTGAATTAGAATGGCCCTCCTTCAATGTCAGGTGGCCAGCCTAAGGGACAATAGATCGTGAGGTGATTGGCTGTGTGTATAGGGTAGCGACTGGGGTCGGAGGACAACCTGGACACCATGATCAGTACCCATACATGAACTCCTGGCTAAATGTGATACAATTATACCCCGAGTGGCTACAGCCCTGTCAGGCAGTGTACTGTAAGACTTCATTAACTTGAGCTAAACCCAAGGCAGTGAAGAGGACCACAGGGTATTCCACCCAGAACACAGAAAAGGGAGAGCAGGGAAGTCACAAGAAAGCAGTCCTACAGGCCTCTCCGGAGGAGAGAGAATACTCACCTCTCTAGGTTCCAATATACCCTTCTCTGGCTAATCTGAGGAGGGTGAAGGACAAGCAGTAGCAGAATCAGGCTCAGATAGAAGTGACACTCCAGTGTCACCCCTTTGAGAGAAACGGAAATACATACCTTTAGAAACCAAGGAAATGGAAAGAAACAGTTCTCCTAGTAGACTTCAGTCCAGCCACATCCGAGTTTGAAGATGCCCCTCCAGGAGACTAGGTCACAAATTTACCAAGATTCTGAAGGCCAAGTCAGAGGCGGGGAAATGCTCTTTACTCATCAGCCCTTTTCCACCATTGACCTCCTAAATTGGAAACAACATACTCCCTCCTACATGGAGAAACCCCAAGCCGTCATAGATTTAATGCAGTCCATTTTCTTAACTCACAACCCCACATGGGCAGACTGCCAGGAGCTCCTGCTACTGCTGCTTAGCACAGAGGAGTGGCACAGAGTAACCCACCAACCCTCCAGCATCTGGAGAGAAGTGCCCCGACATGCAGAGTTGATGCCCGCTGATATGCCGAGGAACATTACCCAGTGACAGATCCCCAGTGGGACCTGAACAAGGCAGAAGTGTTACAATGCCCGCAAGCATTTTGGGAGGCACTTCTAAATGGAATAAAGGCAAGAGGGAAAAAGGTCCTGAATATGGGGAAAATCTCAGAGGTCTGCCAAAAGGCAGATGAGAGCCCAAGTGAGTTTATGAGAAGCTTTGTGAGGCATATTGACTCTACACTTCATTTGATCCAGAGGCAGCAGGAAATCATTGCCTGGTGAATGCGGCCTTTGTTAGTCAGGCTCAGAGCGATATTAGGAGAAAGCCTTGGAAACTGGAAGGGTTTGAAGGTATGACTGCCACTCAGCTCATACAAGTGGCTCACAAAGTATTCATCAACCAGAGGAGAGGGCCAAAAAGGCAGCTGGAAGGGAAGTGGACAGGAAGCTTAAATGAAAGGCCGATTTGCTAGCGGCAGCCCACATGGAAAGGGAGCAAATAACATGAGGGGTCATGGCTGTGGTTGAGGCCAAGGGAGACGTTTAACTTGAGAGGACTTTGAGCATCAGCCTAGGCTATAGAAAGATCAGTGTGCGATATGCAAGAAGAAATAAAACTAGAAAAATGAATGCCCAGAAAGGGAGTCAAGTGACACTAATGAGAGCCAGAAGAAGATACAGAATCAAAAAGCAAGTTACTGTGCCCTAGATGACCAGGATGCCTACCTAATCGTTCTGGCAAGAACTGAGTGCTATGAGAACTGATATAGACCAGGCTCCATCTCTTTAGGCCCCCAGGAGACTATGGTCAGAATAGAGGTAGGGGGCCAAGAAATAAACTTTATGGTAGATACAGATGCTGAACATTCAGTAGTAACTCACCCAATTGGACATTAACTAAGTCATATGCTACTATAATTGGAACCACGGGGGTGGCAGAGAAAAGGTCTTGCTGTTGATCAAAAAGTCGTGCTATTGGAAGATGGGAAGTCTAGCATGAATTCTTATACCTCCCAAACTGCCCAGTCCCTTTGTTAGGAGAGACCTGCTTCAAAAACTATAGGCACAGATCTCCTTTACACCAGAAAGAAATGTAACTTTAGATCTCACCAAGCCTATGGCCATGGTGCTAGCCATAACTGTGTCACAGGTTGAGGAATGGAGATTGTACACTAAAATGATGCAGGTGCCAAACTGCCTAATACTCCCGAGGAAGAAACTATGTTGGCTAAGCTAATAGATGCATTCCCGGAGTTCTGGGCTCAAAGTAACCTACCTGGGTTAGCAGTAAATCATGTTCCAATTGTAGCAGAATTTAAACCAGGTGCCACCCCTGTTAGACTTTGCCAGTACCCCATGCCTCATGTAGCCTTCAGAGGTATATTGAAACACATAGAACAACTTCAGAACCACAGCATTCTGGTGCCATGCCAGTCACCCTGGAGCACTCTGCTCCTTCTGGTGCAGAAGCCAACAGAAAAACTTCATATGCCAGGAGTGTGTGACTATAGACCAGTATGGTATTTGTGAGCCATCGATGAGGCTACAGTCACTGCTCAGTCAGTAGTGCCAAACCCCTACACTCTAATAACTTATTTCAGCAAGCACAGCCTGGTTTACTGTACTAGACCCAAATGATTCCTCTTTCTGCCTCTGTCTAGCACCAATAAACCAACCATTATTTGCCTTCCAATGGGGCAATTTTCAACTCACTTGGACCAGACTTCCGCAGGGGTTTAAGAGCTCTCCCACAATCTTTCAGGAAGCATTGGCAATAGACGTTAAGGCCTATGCTCCTCCCAACAAACAGCGTGTCTTACTGCGGTATGTGGATGATTTTCTTTTAGCAGCCTCAATCCTGGAAGATTGTTATCAAGGGACACAAAGTCTGCTCCACCTGTTATGGAAGGCAGGATATAAAGTGTCAGGAAAGAAAGCCCAAGTGAGAAGAGTCGGGTACCTAGGATTTAGCATAAACCAAGGGCAGCAGAGTCTAGGTATGCCCTGTTTGCAGCCTTCCAGCCCCAACCTGCAGGTGTCATATAAGAGAGTCTTTAGGGGCAGCAGAGTTCGGCTGTATCTGGATTCCAAATGTCTCACTTGTAGCAAGGCCCTTATGTAAAGCCACAAAAGTGGGGAGGGAAGGGTCTTTTCTTTTGGGAATTGAACAGGAAAAGGCATTTAAATGAGTTGAGCAAGCCTTAACTGGGCTAAGAGTATCCGACATGACCAAGCCTTTCTTCTTGCACATGCATGAACCGAAAGGAATGCCATTGGGGTTTTAACTCAAGTCCTAGAATCCTGGCACCGCCCAGTGGGCTGCTTATCTAAACCATTAGGTGTAGTGGCATGAGGATGACCCCCTTGCCTTAAGGCATTAGCTGCCACTGCCATGTTGGTGGAGGAAGCAGACAAACTGACCTTAGGGCAGCACTTGACTGTGCACGTGCCACATTCAGTCCTAAACTTATAGATCAAAGAGGACACCACTGGCTGTCAAATCTGAGAATGTCTCAACATCAAGGGCTTTTATGTAAGAATTCTCATGTAACTCTAGAAACCATAAAGACCCTCAACCCAGCCATCCTGCTTCCCATAGAACGAGGGGCCCCACTCCACGACTGCATAGAAACAATAGATGGAGTGTTCTCTAGCCAGAAGAATCTTACAGGTCGCCTCTTCCAGGGCCCAGATATAGAGTACTTCACTGATGGGGGCAGCTTCATAGAAGCAGGAAATCAGTGAGCTGGATATGCAATAGTAACTTTGGACTCAGTTGTAGATATCCAATTATTGCCAACAGGAACATCAGCCTAGAGAGCAGAATCAATAGCTTTAACCAGAGCATTATTACTGGCAAAGTGCAAAAGAGCCAACATATACACTGACTCCAAATATGCATTTGGCACCCTGCATGTGCCTGTGGGTATCTATAAAGAGGGCTCTTGACAGCCCAAAGGACAAACATAGAGTTTCCAGAAGAAATTTTGCAGCTTTTAGATGTAGTACGGGCACCAAAAGTAGCTGTTATACAGTGTAAAGGCCACCAGAAAGCAGCAATGCCAGAAGTGAAAGGAAATAGAAAAGTAGACAAGGAGGCTAAGTGGGTAGCCCTACGTGGTGGCCCTGCATCCCATACAGAGGCTAGGAAGGCTGCCTGTGCCATGACCCTCCTCCCAGAGGCATTGTGTTCAGAGACTCCAGATTATTCTCCAAATGAAAAGGCTTGGTTTACTCAGGAAACTGGGGCCTATACTAGAGGAGGTTGGTGGAAGTTTGCATTTGGGAAGTTAGCCATTCTTGAATTAGTAGCCCCTAGAATTGTAATACAATTCCACCAAGGAATTCATATGGGAAAGACAGCATTGGAAGTGCTGTTAGGATGCCTCTTCTGTGTGCCACAGCTCTCTGTCATCACTTGAGCTGTTTGTGAATGTTTAACCTGTGCCTAGAACAACCCATGGCAGGGGCCAGTTTGGCCCCCAGGAATTCAAGAAGTAGGGGCAGCACCTTGTGAAAATTTGCTTGTGGATTTTACAGAGCTGTCTCAGGCAGGAGGCTATTGCTATATGTTAGTGATTGTACCTACTCAGGTTGGTAGAGGCTTTCCCCACCGGGACAGAGAAGGCACTAGAAGTAACTAGAATATTACTGAAAGACATTATCCCCAGACTTGGGCTACCTTCAACTATAGGATCAGCCAGTGGCCCAGCATTTGTAGCGAAAATTGCCCAAGACCTAACACAGCTGTTAAAAATAAACTGGAAACTGCATATATCACCCTCAGAGCTCAGGAAAGGTTAAGCATATGAATCAGATGCTCAAGTAGCTCTTAAAGAAATTCTGCCAGGAAACCCATCTGCAGTGGGATCAGGTCTTGACCATGGTTCTCCTCTGAGTCCGGTGTACCCCCACCAAACAAATAGAATATTCACCCTATGAACTTCTGTTCAGCCAGCCACCACCAATTATAACTCAAATTAAAGGGGACATCAGAGAACTAGGAGAATTACCCCTGAGAAAGCAAATGCAGGCCTTAGGCATAACTATGCAGGAAATACAAGGTTAGATTCGAGAAAAATTACCTATCAGTGTAACAGATCCTGTGCATCCCTTTAAACCTGGGATTCAGTCTGTCAAGAAGTGGAACCCAACCACAATAGGGTCCACATAGGATGGGCCCCATATTGTAATGTTGTCAACCCTGACTGCTATTAAAGTTGCAGGCATCAGACCATGGGTCCACTACAGCTGGCTGAAGAAAGCAGCAGCCCAGGAAAAGTGGGCAAACAGGAAGGGTTCAGAGCACCCAGCCAGGCTGATCCTGCAAGAAGACCAAGCTGCCAGCAGGAATGACAGCCCTGCTCTAGTCACACAACTGGAGGCTGACTAGTCCACACATGGCTGACTTGAGGAGTCATCAAAAGTAAATGCAGATTAAAATTTTAAGCCTAATTGCTATCTTAGTATTGTTAACTATTCTATTACTATGTTGTCATCTTTGCCAAACCCTGTGTACAAGGAAAGATTTACCCTGTTCCTGCATAATGATATAGAAATGCTAATTTTTACTTTATTTTTTTTTAACTCCAAAAGCTGTACAAAAGGAAGGGCAATGGGTAGAAGAATGCACTTACTGCCTGCAGACTACTTGGATTGGGAATACAGTAGTTAAAACCTTGCTGTACAAAACATAAGTTTACAGGGACTCAGTTAGGGGCTTCTACTTATAATCAAACAACTTATTCAGTTTGTGACTTAGGCAATGAGCAACGTTATGTATGTTACGATCCCAAGTTCATGCCTGGGACTTGGTTTGAAGTCCGAGATAAGTCAGTAGAATGGGATCGTCTAAACCAAACTAAAGTCCCTCTTTCTCCTGGAGGAAACATAAATCTATACTTTAATTTCTGTCAGACAACATTGACAAGGACAATCTGACCCAGTAAACTCAGCAATAACAATAGACATGACATTTACTGTTATAGACCCGATTGCCCACCTTCTACTTGCTCAGAGACATACTGCAGGAATTGCCAAACATGGACCCATACCCCAACCACCAAGAAACCACCAGCAAAAGAAACTATGTTTATGAAAATATTAAACTAAATTGTAAGGCAGACAACTGCCAACCCGTAACCCTTACAATCCTCGAACCAAACCTGCCTGTAGGAATTACAGGTTATTGTATCACAATGCATTTAAGTGATAGGAAAACAGTTATCTTATGTATTCCTAAGAAAACGCAGATTCATTGGCTCAGCAACATTTCTGAGTTTTCAAGTCATTTTATGAAAACTATAAGAAAACTAACCAAGAGTTACTTGAACCTCCCCCCCAGTAGCCAGTAACTTGTTTGCTCAGCTGGCTGACAGTATAGCGGGCAATCTAGGTGTTTCCTCTTGTTATGTCTGTGGAGGAACTAACATGGGGGCTCAGTGGCCATGGGAAGCAAGGGAAATTATGCCTCAAGACATTGTTGCCTTATGCAATAGCTGGCAGGCACCCCTGGCTTATATTGGATTTGTGAACAATGGGCCTATCGGCAGTTACCAGCCAAACGGATGGGAGCCTGCGTACTGGGGACAATCAGACCATCTTTCTTCTTACTCCCTTTGCAGCTAGAAGAAACTCTAGGATACCCTGTTTGTGATGAAGTAAAAACTAGAGAAAAGGGTTTAGACATCAGAGGAGGTATAAAAATAGGAGACTGGAAAGACACCGATTGGCCCCCTGAAAGACTGATTCAATACTATCGGCCAGCTACCTGGGCACAGGATGAGTCACGGCGTTACCAAATGCCTATTTATATGCTCAACCACATTCTAAGGATACAAGCAATGCTTGAATTCATTACTAATGAAACTGCACTGGCTTTAGATCAGTTGGCTATGCAACCCACAAAAGTAAGATATGCTACCTACCAGAACAGGCTAGCTTTGAACTATATCCTTGCCCAAGAAGGAGGTGTATGTGGAAAGTTTAACTTAACTAATTGTTGCTTAGGAATTGATGATAATGGAAAAGCTGTCATGGAAATAACTGCAAAAATGAGAAAACTAGTCCATGTCCCAGTTCAAACTTGGAAAACTGGATGATCACCAGACACTCCCTCTTCCGAGGTTGGTTCTCATCTTTTGGAGGATTTGAAATGCTAATCGGACGGGTTGTGCTTATTCTAGGTGGGTGTTAAATCCTTCCATGTCTCCTACCTCTAACAGAAGCATACAATCAACTATAGAAGCAGTGGTAGCCAGGCATACCACCACCCAAATAATGGCCTTAACTAAGTGTCAACCCATTCCTCAGGAAGAAAATTTATCACCCCCTGCCCCGATGAGCTGCCTGGAGGCAATGGGCTCATCAGACTTTTATAAATCTTGCCTTAAGTTTAAACCAAAACAGGAACCAGAGTGACTGGGTAAAACAAATTAAATTAACTCAGCAGCATCTCAATAAGCACAGAAGGCTAAAGTAATGCCTGTTAGCACAAGTAAGTCATTCAAAGGTGTATCACGGCAAAGGTCTCAAAGGCCTGCAATCAGCTTCAAGAAATTCTATCTAAACCTTCTCATCAGGACCACCATGGCATCCTATCTTGCCCCAGAAGATGGCTGGCTAGCCAATCATAGGTAAGATTCCTCAAGGAAGGAGCAACACAAGACAGGCACAGTCACACAGGGGCATGAAGGCCAAAGCAAGAAAAAGGCCCTGGCACTATGCCTGACTGTAGGTACTAAAGCAGAGCAGCCACGGAGCATGCCTACCCTCTATTAGTCATCTCAAAGTAAAAGAAAGTAAAACTTTGGCCTAAAGAATCAAGGTGCAACCTACATAGAAGGCAATTAAAACATGTGTCCTACCCAGGTACCCTCTCCTACATATAATTTAGTACTATCTTCAAAGAGGAGGCCATTATTGTTGTGCGTTCTATT
Source organism: Cebus imitator (assembly GCF_001604975.1). Classification (NCBI taxonomy): domain Eukaryota; kingdom Metazoa; phylum Chordata; class Mammalia; order Primates; family Cebidae; genus Cebus; species Cebus imitator. Next base: position 69,214 of record NW_016108114.1, on the reverse strand, counting down.
AAAACTATTACTTACATATAAAATTTACCAAAGGGGGGATGAAGAGGAAAAAAAATTAATAAAACAGCATAATATAAAAATAAAATTAATGCAGTAAAAAGGAGCAGGAATAAACTTTTCCTCTGTAAGCAAACTTCCCTGAGTCCTCCCCTGTCCCTTGGAATGGTATCCTTCTTTGCAAGTTTTATAAGTTTATAAATTCTTGTATTCTTGTTCTCTAGAGCTGATAACTGTAAGTTTCTGTAACACAGCAAATGTCATAAGAAATGCCCAAGCAGGTTGGACTCCAGCCTTGTAGGTGCTGTAGTGGAAGGCAACAGATAAGGCCTGTGTTGGAATGCTTGAGCTCTACAGATAGCAAGTATCTGTATTGCATAGCAAAACTCATATGTAAGCCTGAGCTATGTGCCTGTTATTGCTTGATAAATTGTCTTTGTTCTGCACCTGTAAACCTGTTTTTTCACCACTGTGTATTTCACGTATAAAGAGTCAAGCCCTATCTTTGTTGGGTGCTCAGCCATTTTGGATGTGAATTCGAGCTGGGCTGGTGTACACCTTCTGCAAACTCAGTGGTCTCTCCAGTCTCTGAAATTCTGCAAATGTATGAGACACAGTCCTGTGGAAATTACTATAGTAATTTGAGAGGTTCATTAATGTAAGACATGTTGATGCCTGATATAGAGTGGATGTTATTATTGCCTGAATCTCATGTCGAGATGTGATCCCCAGCATTATAGGTGGGGCCTGGTGGGAGGTGATTGGATCAGGGGCGGGGCAGTTTCTCATGGATGGTTCAGCATCATCCTGTCGGTGCTGTTCAATGCCCCTCAGAATAACTCCCTTCCAGATCTGGAAGCTGTTTTGAATTGACAAGCACTTATGTCTAAGGGTTTGCCAGGTGTACCTGTAATTCCAGCTATGAGAGCAGCTGAGGCAGAAGGATATCTTGAGTCCAGGAATTAGAGTTTAGTTTGAGTAACATTTGAGTTCAGCCAGAGAAACATATCAAGATCACATTTCAGAAAAAAAAAAAGGAAGAAAATTCACATGCTTGCTTGTGGTGATCCCCTGGGTCCATGAAATAAGGAGACACTGGGGCTCTAGCAATGCAGAGACAGGTTGAATCAAGATATTTTTCTCTTGCATTCCCCACCTCACAAGCACAAAATATCCATAAGAATTGTTGTTGTTTTTTAGATGGAGTCTTGCTCTGCCACCCAGGCTGAAGTGCAATGGCATGATCTTCACTCACCACAACCTTCACCTCCTGGGTTCAAGTGATTCTCCTGTCTCAGCCTCCTGAATAGCTTGGATTACAGGTGTGTGCCACCACACCTGGGTAATTTTTTGTGTTTTTAGTAGAGACAGGGTTTCACCATGTTGGCCAGGCTGGTCTCAAACTTCTGACCTTGTGATCCACCTGCCTCCCCAAAATGCTGGGATTACAGGCAGGAGCCACCATGCTCAGCCAGAAGTGTTTTCTTAAGAACTAGAGAGACAGAGACAGCTTATGGCTATGTGGCAGGTTCTCTTGTGGGACGACTTTGAAAATACATAGTTGGCAAGTTAGACTGATACCAGTAGCCCCAGGAATCACCAAATGGGCCTTGGCAGAAATAGATCCTCATCCTGGAGTGGGCTTCGTTCCGCTGGTGGTAGATGTGTTACCAAACTGAACTGGGGTCCACTCACCTGGGGCAGTAAAAAGAAACATCCATACTGAGATTTTTGTAGTGGGAGAAAGGAGGGCATTTATGTGTAGGGTGCCACGCAAGGAGAATCAGGCAGCTCACAGTTAAGACCCAACCTCCTTGATGGCTCACAAGCAAGGGTTTTTAAAGTTAGGGGTAAAATTTTAAAGTTAGGAAAGCAAAGTTACAGTCCACATCAGAAATCAATGCATAGTAGTTGTTTACTGGTTTGACCTTAAAAGGTGTAATATCCTGATGAGGGAGCTTACAGGTCATAGGTAGATTTAAAGATTCTCTAATTTGTGACTGATAAGGAAGCAAAACTTCCTTACACAGCTTCCTTACACAGTTGGGGGCAGCAGAGAGGAGTGTTCAGGCCTGGCCTATGGGCTTGACTCTCTCCAGGACCCTCAGAAGGAAATTTAGAAGAAAGAACAGTGGTCAGGGTTCAGTCCTCAGTTTCCCCTTTATGAGATCTCCCCGTCACTGCATCTGTTAGGAATCCCAGTTTCTGAAAAACAACTCCAGGACACATGTTAAGTTGTTATCTTTAGTTTTTATAGAGAATCCAACATCTTGTGACTCTAACTTCCTCGGCTATGGTTTTAAGCTATCATTACCTTCTTGCTTATAAGTTCACTCACTTACTTTTTAAGGCTGGCTAGGTGCCTGGAATTTCTCCTGAAGGAACTGAAGGTTTTCCTTTATTTTTGTGTTGGGAGGCCCTGGCAGGCTTCTAAGAGGGCTCCCTGCTTTATCTCAGATGCAAATGCTCGGAGTGCTACACTGAACTTAAATGGGAGATACTGCAACCACGTGGACCACCAAGTCACATTTCTTCACACCAGAAAATGTGCTTGCTCAGAATGCCCAATAATGGTTAGAGAGATACTCTCCTCAGAGGAAGAGTTCCATAGAGAATGAAAATAGTCCATTGAAACATGGGGTGTATAAAGCAAGGGTGGGGAAGCATGAAGGGGGGGCTTACACACCTTCATGAGTGAGCTCACACCTGACATGAGAGTATCTCTCTTTTCCTTGTGGAGTGGGGGAAGGTGCTGGTGTGATCTACCTACAGTCCTTCCCAAGATGGGAGGACACTGGAATGATGACTGTACTTTATCTCGGCTTGCTTTTCTCATACCTGATGCAGTGGTCTCTGGCCTAGGGATACAAATAAAAGTTCAGAAACAGGAATTATTCATAAGCAAGAAACTGTAAATATATTTTATGTCCATTATGCAAGAATTCCTAAGGGCTTGGAGAAATAGGTTGCACCTTCACTGCATCTGGGAAAGTTGGGATTAACACCGAATGCAGCCGTATTGCCTGGGGTCAGATAGCCAACCAGCTCTCTACCTGCATAACCCTAACCTCTGTTAACTGGAATGGACTGACAGGAGACACTTCCTAGAACAGTATTGCTCTCCGCAGTCTAGGTCAGCACAGCAGCAGAACCTCATGTTCCTTCTAAAACTGGAAATGTTTGGTATAAATGAAGAGAAGGAGAAATAGTAGCTGAGGGTAAATGAATGACTAAATGGGTTACATAACGAGGAAAATCCAATGTAACATGAACTAGTTGAAAGAGGCATAAGCAGGAGATGATATTGTCTCTTAGCTCAATTTTCCCAGATGCCTGAAAGGGTGCATCTATATGTTGCTGAGACTACTCCTGTTTTTGGACTGCTCTAGGATAATTGTTTATGATCAAACAGGGTTCTGGTAATGTGCCAGGTTCTTTTTACTCTTATGATTCCTCTGATAATGGAGATCTGTGATTGGCCAGGCACAGTGGCTCACACTTAAAATTTCATCACTTTGGGTGGCAATGGTAGGAGCATTATTTAAGGCCAGGAGTTTGAGACCAGCCTGGGCAAAATAGTGAGACCCCATTCTTACAAACTATTTAAAAATTAGTTGGGCTGCAAAAGTAATTGTGGTTGAAGAAAAAAAAATTTTAAATAAAAATTAGTTGGACACGGTGATGTGCACCTGTGATGCTATCTCATTTGCATCTGAGATAAAGCAGGGAGGCTGAGGCAGAAGGATCATTTGAGCCCAGGAATTCAAGGTTACAGTGAGCTACAATTGTGCCACTGCATTCTACCCTGGGCAACAGAACAAGACTTTGCCTCTAAAATAAATAAATAAAAATTATAAAAAGAGATAATGTGGTCAGAGGCCAGGGTGTGATCTGTGGTCCAATAAAAATATTTGGTCTTTGTCCCTGTTTCCTGACAAGCAGGTTCTAAAACACTTGCGGTCTCCTCAGTGATAAGCGTGATTTTAATATAGCAATGAGATGACCAATGGGCTGAGGAGCTCCTAGGTAGCTTCAGGATGGTTGGTGGTTGCCAGAAACACAAAGTTGTGATTAGAGGATTGGAACTTTCAGCCCCATCCCTTACCTCTGGGAAGGAAAGCAGGGCTGGAGGTTGAGCTCAGTCACCAATGGCCAGTGATTTAACTAATCTTGCCTACACAATAAAACTTCCATAGAAAACTCTAGAGGTTGAGTTTTAGAGAGCTTCCTAATCGGTGAGCACAACTGTGTGCCCATGTGCTGGGAGGATGGTGAAGCTCATCTTCATGGGGACAGATGCTTCTGTGTTCAGAGCCCTTCCGGACCTCACCCTGTGCACCTCTTCATCTGGCTGCTCAGTTGTGTCCTTTATAGCTGCAATGGTTTGAATGTTTCCCCAGAGAAGCATCTGTTGGATAATTCACCCCCCATGCAACATTTTTAAGAGATGGGACCTCTTAGAGGTGATTGTACCAGCAGAGCTCTGCCCCTATTAATGGATTAAGTCTGAACATAAAAGAACCTGAGGCTGTGGGTTTGACCTCTTTTTCCCTCTGCCTCTCACCATCTCTTGCCCCTTTGCTTTCTACCAGATACAGTCCCTTCATCTTGGAATTCCCATCCTCAACAACCATGAATCAAATAAATTTCTGTTCGTTATAATTTATCCAGTCTCAGGTGTTCTGCTATAGTGGCATAATTTAACCCAGGTTTCCCTAACCCCCAGGCTGTGGACTGGTACAGATTCCTGGCCTGTTAGAAACCAGACCACACAGCAGAAAGTGATTGGTAAGTGAGAGAACATGAGCATGAGCATGACCACCTGAGCTCTGCCCACTATCAGATCAGTGGCAGAATTTGATTCTCATAAGAGTGTGAGCCTTACAGTAAACTCTACATGTGAGGGATCTAGGTTGCATGCTCCTTATGAAACACTAATGCCTGACCATCTGAGGCGCCACAGTTTGATCCTGAGACCATTCCCTCCACCCCCTGCCACCCCTGCTGGTCCGTGAAAAAATTGTCTTCCATGAAACCAGTCTCTGGTGCCAAAAAGGTGGGGACTGCTGATTTAAGCTGTAACAATAATAAACTGCAATACTGAGTGTGAAAAAAAGATAAAATTTCAGAACTCCAAACTCACTCTATCAAAAATAAAAGTTAAGTTTGGAAACTGAGTGATGGAAAAACTGCCTTTCCTTTGTTCTTCTCTCCGGGTGGCCTCCCTCACAATTTGCTCACAAGATAATTCCTTGTGGGCCCCAACATCTTTACTCTGAATCAGAGTTTTATTGAGTTCCCCCGACAATGTAAATTGACAGCTTATCTTCACAGGTACAGGACAAACACAAGACTAGAAATCAACCCTCCACCCGCTCGGAGACAAACGCATATTTGACTTCTCTACCCACCGTTTGCTCTAGCTTATGTAAAATGCAGATTTACTGAGCATGAGATGAAAGCATAGTTGACTGTTCCTTTTTCCTCTTCTGCCTACTCTTTTCCCTTTAAATGCTGAATTCCTCAAAACCCTCTTAGGAAAAAGCATGGGCCACAGATGCTATGGTGATTTGTGTCTCTTTCTCCAAGGTGCATCTTCAGCTTGGCAAAATAAGCTTCTAAACTGATTGAAACCTGTCTCAGATGTTTTTTGGTTTACATGACAATAGCAACTTCCTGAGTTCTTTCAGTTAGTTAAAAAATTTCTGAAAATTGGGAGGTTAGCGATCCCTGACTTTGCAGCCGTGTTAGACAGAAGTGCAGGTAACTTGGGACCCGATACTTGTGACTTACATCTGAAGTGAGGACAGTCTCATGGGACTGAGCCCTTAAATCTGTAGAGTCTCAGGTGAACTCCAGGTAGTTAGTTGTCAGAATTGAGTCAAATTCTGGGACTCCCAACTGCTGTTAGAGAATCAGAAAATTATTTGGTGGAGGAAAAACCCATCACCATCCCACAGAAAGAAACTTATAGTAAGAATTAGCTTGTAAACCTCTACTTTCTTTGGTCCCAGAGGAAAAGATTTTTTAAAACGAAGAATTTACTTCATGTCCCTAGATCTGCTAAACAGGTTGCTACCAGCTGTTCATTGTCCACACATGGAGTGGTCCTACCTCTAACCTAGAAGTTAGGATTCTTGAGGTTTTGAGGGGGTCACATAAAAACTAATAAATGGTAAAGATTCTCTCCCCAGAAATATTTCCACACACAAGAAAATATAAAGATTGACATAAAATATCAGTATGTACCCAGATCCTCTGAGATCTTGCAAACCTGGGTTTTTAAATCCTAGTAAGAGACAATGCCAAGGGCAGATGTGTGAATAATCATTTCACCATCACACAATGCCACTCCAATAATCTCGAGTATGAGCTGGGATAGACAAACACTTGATGTAATAACTTACTTTTGAGGGAATGGGTGGAAGGATGTTATTTATTAGTCACTGGTTCATTCAGACACTCTGGGTGCCTCCCAGGTACCAGATAAAGTTCTCATCTTGAATCACTGCTCTGCGAATTAAAATCGTCATTCTTTTCTCACCCCCCACACTCCAGCATTTGAAACCTCTTATTACATCAGTGCACCTGCTCTGACCACACATCTGCCCTCATCTCAGTTTCTCTCTGTCCAGCCCTCCTGGCCTCCTTGCCCTTCTGGGAACGAATACGGCGTTCTGCACTGGTGCATTTGAACAGGAGGTTCTCCTGTTTGGAAAGAATTTCCCCAAACATCCTTGTGGACATTTCTCATGTCCCTCAAATCTTTCCTTAAAGGTCACCTTTGCAATGTGGCACACACTGACTACCTCAGCATAACAGCCACCTTTCCTGTCCCCACTGCCCACAGCCTGGATCATCTGCCTCACAGCACTTACCACCTTCTAGCACTTTCCTTACTTACTATGGTTATAGTGTATCTATCGTCTGCCTCTTCACACTGGATCATATGCTTCAAAATGCCAGAGATTTTTCTGATTTTACTTCAATGATGTTCCCCCGATGCAGAACCACTCGGTCCTATATCTGGCCAACAACAAAGGTCAGTTGAATGAATGATCACTGTAGAGCACCTCCTATTCTAAAGGCAGTATCTTTATTAACACAGACTCAGGTCAAGTGCTGTTTTGTGGCAGCTACAGCACAAGGTCCCCCAGTGCTGCTCGTGCCCTCCCTCCACCATCCCTCCTCCCACACCACCACCACCCTAGGATCGGCACTCTGCAGCACTTAATAAGGTTTCTCTCTTCAGCAAAGAACAGTTCTTGACTATGGACCCAATTTTACAAGCAAATGTAAATTGAAATTAAACTCTGCTTTATAGATTCATGGGTTGGGATTGGAGTCAGCACTAAGATCACTAGAACCAGGGCAGGGAGAGAAGGCAGGAGAGCAGAGCAGAAGAAGAACCCTAGAAGGAGGCCAGGAGCTGAATGGGTCTGAAGCTTTGTCTCAGAAACACAGAGACTCCGATGTGCAGGGGCTGCCCTGGGAGATGTCTTAGCTTCTGTGGTCACGGCTCCCACTGGACAAGTTTCCACTAAAGTGACAAGGACCGTGGAGCAGTGAAGCTGACCCAGCTGAGGACTGACCACATAAAGCCCATGATGGACTCAACAGCAACTGGGCACAGGTCCTGTCCACACACGGCTCCTCACAGCCTTCTCCATCCCCACCTGCAACAGACTCAGCACAAAAAACATTCAGATTCTGGAAGGTTCTCAGGTCTTTATTTCCTATTTCAAATTTTAGGAATTCACTAAAAAACCATCAACATCTCATGGCAAATATTGAGAAAACAAATTTATATTCAGATTCTATTTTCAGTAGTGAAGTAAGAAGTTGCAGCTCAGTGCACCATGAAGCTGAGACAGAGATGGAGATGCCCAGCCCCACCTCTCTGGAACAGGAAAGATGACTAGGGAGGGAACACAGGTCAGCATGGGGACAGCGGTCACGGTGGACACAGCTGGGCTGTTTCTTCACCTCCTCACATTATGCTAACAGGAACGCAGACAAATTCAGATGTTTTTGCAGAAAGTGATGCCAGAGGCTCTTGAAGTCATAGAGAGAGGTGTGAAGAAATCCTGAATCTTAGTCTCAAAACAAGAAAGCTGTCTCAGGCTACAGAAAACAATAGTCATGAATAAATTCAGATCAGTCATAGTAAGTGATGACACTCTGAACAGCCCATCACACATTCAAATGTCACAATCAAAGAATCATCATTACCCAGCCCTTTCCCCTCTGCCCCAACCCCCACCCACTTCAGGCATCCCCAAGGCCTCACCTTTACAAGCTGTGAGAGACACATCAGAGCCCTGGGCACTGTCGCTGCCTGGGGTAGAACAAATACAGGACCTGGTCAGAGCCCGCAGGAGATGCGGGCCAGGAGGAATTATGGGGTGGGTGAGCTCCTCCACACTCCCGCCCCCATCACTTACACGCAGCCTGAGAGTAGCTCCTTCTTTTTCCACCTGTGGGAAGAAAATGTCCTGTGAGGGCACAGGGAGGAGGCAGGGCCATGAGATCTTAGAGGAACCTCCTAATCTTGGACCCAAGAGAAGTTTCCAGAACTAGGACTACAGACCCAGGGCAGGATCAGGAAACACAAGGAAAGCAGGTGTGGGTCCTGGACCAACTGTCCTTCTAAGGTCTGTCCTTAGCAGGGACCTTCCCCTGACTTGTGAATGCTGGAATCAGGACCCCAACACCACAGTCATCAAGGTGATACATCTGTCCTTCACTGTCACATGTGCTTCACAGAAGAATAAGTGCTGGCACACAGGGCCCCAGGCTGGGTCAGCCCATGTATGGATGGTGCTTCCCAGTAATGAGGCAGGACACATTTCTACCTGGGGTTTGAAACCCCCAGTGGAACAAAAAACCCAGACCTCACCCCTCACCTCTTCCCTACCTGAGTTCTTCCCCCTCCACATCACAACAGCGACCACAGGTCCAGTGATCACAGATCCTAGGACAGCCAGGCCAGCAATGATGCCCATGATCAGGATGATGGGCTGGGAAGATGGCTCTGGGCAAAAGGGAGAAGGTGAGGGGCCCTGACCCCAGGACTCAGCCCTGACCCTGCTGACGGGCTTCAGAAGGGCTCCTTCTTTCCCTGAGAATAGATGTAACCACCATCCCCTTCCTTACCTCATCTCAGGGTGAGGGGCTCTGGCAGCCCCTTATGCTGCACATGGCACGTGTATCTCTGCTCTTCTCCAGAAGGCACCACCACAGCCACCCTCTTCTGGAAAGTTCCATCCTCTGCTGGCCTGGTCTCCACAAGCTCGGTGTCCTGAGTTTGGTCCCCCATTCTGCTGCCAGGTCAGTGTGATCTCCGCCGGGTAGAAGTCCAGGGCCCAGCACCTCAGTGTGGCCTCATGGTCAGAGATGGGGTGATGGGTCACGTGTGTCTTGGGGGTTACTGACAGGAAGAATAAAAAAAATCAGGGAGCACAGAACTAAGTCAACAGCCAGGACGCAGGCACCTGGGATAATCTCCTATTCTTCGGAAAGTTCTAGTCTCTGAGGGAGGAACACCAGCTTCTGGTCCTGACCTGAGTGGAGGCCGAGGGACTCAGAAAATCTGGAATCAGACCTTCAAGTACATTGAGTATGAGGCAGAGAACAAGGCCTGAGAGAAAAATTCACAGTGCTCAAGGGTGCTGTGGATCTGTGACTCTGGTTGCTGCATTTAAAATTGTCTTCATTCCGTAGTGTGAGTTTCCCCGTGAGTCCAGAACATCTCCTGAATACAGAGAAGCAGGTTTGTTACTGTGTATTGCAACCGGGGGCCTGTAGTCATCACTCGGAGTTGCAAGAGCGCCATGCAGCCCCAATGCGGGAGCACGGCCTGTTTTCATCAACTGTGCACATCTAAGCAGTGTGCATATTTTATTTGGACATTTGGTATTTTTGTAACCCACTTTTCTTTCATCATTAAGAGGCCACTCGTTTTTAGGAAGTTCCACAAAATGTACTAAATACGAGTGCAAAGAACCCCCCTGCTAGGCTCTTCCAGGGCTTTAGAATTCTTTCCCCTGCCCCTTTTTCTTACCTCCTTCTCCCTGCTTATCTCATCCCTCACACCCTCCTCTCCCCGTAGTCCCCACCACCCTGTCACTCCTGAATTGTGGTACTGACACTGTCCCTCACTTCCTGCCCATGTCTGTTCTCCCCACAGTGCTCAGCCCTCCTGCTAATATGATTCAGGTCATATCATTTCTTCACTTACAATGGTTGGATTCTGGTCTACCACTTTGCTATATGTTTTCAATTTGTCTCATCTCTCACAGTTTCTGTTCCTCCTTTGTTACTTTCTTATGTGTCAAGGGAACATTTTTTAGTTTATGGTTTTAATTCTCCTAGTGGCTTTTGACTATATTTCTTTACTCTAATTTTTTGTTTTAATAATGGAAACCTGATTCCTTGACTTTTTGCAGTGAAGTTCAGATAATGTTAAACTACATCCAGCAAAATAAAGGACGCTTCAAATGGTATAGTGTCATTTAACCTATAATTATGCTATTATTGTTGTATATATTACGTCAATATACATTATAAACTCAACAATACAGATACAATACTTTTTGTTTTAGACAAGCAGTCACATGTCTTGAGGAAATTAAGCAAATGAGTGTGTGTGTGATATGTGTGTGTGCATCATTTCTGTTGTTAATTGTTCCTTTCTGTATATCTGGGTTACCATCTAGTATCATTTCCCTTCAGCTTGAAGAACTTCATTTAAAATGACATGTAGTACAGGATCCCTACAAAATGAGTTTTATGGTTTTGATGATCGAAAAATGTCTTTATTTTTGCCTTCTTTCCCCCTTTTCTTTTCCGTTTATTAGGGCATTTGTGTGTAATAAAGTTTACCAGTTTTAGCTTCACTTTTTGGTGAATATCGTTAACTATTTGTAGTTGTGTGACTACCACACTGGTCAGTAGAGAAACACCAAATGCAAAGACGCCCCTGCTGGGCTCCTCCACTGCTTTAGAGTCCTTTCTCCTGCTCCTTTTCCTCACCTCCTGCTTCCCCAGCCCTTCTCTCTGCCCCCTCATCCCTCACACCCTCCTCTCCCCTCAGATCCCACCGTCCAGTCAATCCAGAATGGTGACACTGTAGAGAACAGTTTCTTTTCCCTAAAAACTTTCTTTCTGTCCCTTTCTATTTAATCCCTGCCTCCCACCCTCACCCCTTCCCTTCACTCAACCACTGCTCTGCTTTCTGTCACTGCAGTGGTGAAATTTCTAGAATTTCATGGACATGCAATCATATGTTGTGTGGTCCTTTGTTTGGTCACTCAGCATAACAGTGTTTGAGATGATGCCATTCATTCACTTTTGCTGCTGAGCAGCTGCCAAGCATTGCTGGAATCCCAGTTTGCTCATTGGTTTCTCTCTTCTCCAATTGATAGACATGTGGATTACTCCAGTTAGGATGTGTTATTAATGTAGCCACTATAAGTAACTGCTTACAAGAATGGACTTATATTTTTATTTCTTTTGGATAAATACATATTTTTGGGATCACTGGGTCATGTGGTAATGGATGAGCAGCTGTATAAGATATTGCCACACTGCTTTACAAATCGGCTGCAACATTTTTTGCATTCCCACCAGCAATATCAGACATTGGCATTTGTTCCATATTCTTGCCAGTATTTAGACTTATCATATGTCTTTTTAACTTTACCTATTCTAGGTGATGTGTGATGGTTTCTCATTGTGATTTTAACTGTCACTTCTTTGATGACTACTATTGTTTGTTATCTTTTCATGTTCATCTCAGTGATTTATCACATATATTTTATGAACTATTTTGCAATTTCAGTGATTAACTCCAGAGACTTTTTCAGAATTCTCTAGCATTTTCTACGTATGCAATGAAGCTGGTGACATAGAAAGATTTCATTTCTTTCTTTCTTATCTTTTGATCTTTTCTCTTTAACAGTTTTTTTATTTAGTAGAGATGAGATCTCACTATCAGGCTGGTCTCAGTCTCCTGAACTGAAGTGATTCTCCACTTCAACCTCCCCAAATGCAGGAAGTATAGTCATGGGCCACCATGCCTGGTCCTTCTATTGGTCTTTTATTTCATTTTCGTGACATGTTACACTGGTTAGGGTGCCTGCTAGGTGTTTAAACAAGAATGATGAGAGCTCACATGTTTGTTGACAAGGAACTTAAACAAATTTACGAGAAAAAAAAAGCCCCATCAAAAAGTGGCCAAAGGATGTGAGCAGACACTTCTCAGAAGAAGACATTTAATTTATGTGGCCAAGAAATGTATTTAAAAAAAAAAAGCTCAATATCACTGATCATAAGAGAAATGCAAATCAAATCCATAATGAGATACCATCTCTCAGCAGTCAGAATGGCAGTTATTAAAAAGTCAAGAAACAGCAGATGTTGGCAAGGCTGTTTAGAAATAGGAATGCTTTTACACTGTTGATGGAAATGTAAACTAGTTCAACCAATATGGAGCACGGTGTGGCCATTCCTCAAAAATCTAGAACCAGAAATATTATTTGATCCAGCAATCCCATTGCTTGGTATATACCCAAAGACATATAAATCATTCTGCTATAAAGACACATGCACACGTATGTTTATTGCAGTACTTTTCCAATAGCAAAGACATGTAACCAACCCAAATGTCCATCAAGGATAGATTGGATAAAGAAAATTTGGTACATATACCCCATAAAATAATACATCCATAAAAAGGAATGCTTTTATGTTTTTGCAGGGACACAGATTAAGCTGGAAGCCATCATCCTCAGCAAACTAACACAGGAACAGAAAACCAAATACCACATGTTCTCACTCCTAAGTAGGAATTGAACAATGAGAACACATGGATACAGGGAGGGGAACAACACACACCAGGGCCTGTTGGGGAGTGGGGAATGCAGAGAGGGCAGTTAGAGAATAGGTGAGTAGGTACAGCAAACCACCATGGCAGACTATACATATGTAGCAAACCTGCACATTCTCCATGTGTTCTGGAACTTAAAATAAAATTAATTAGTTAAAAAAGGAAGTGCCTGTCTTACATGCACGCAGATGTTCATTGCAGCACTTTTCATAATAGAAAAGACTTGGAATCAACCTAAATGTCCGTCAATGGTACACTGGATAAACTCTGACACATATACACCATAAAATACTATGCAGCCACAAAAAAGAATGAGATCATGTCTTTTGTAGGAACATGGATGAAATTGGAGGCCATTATCCTTAGCAAATGAACACAGGAACAAAAACACAAATATCACATGTTCTCACTATAAGTGGGAGCTAAATGATGAGAACACATGGACACATAGAGGGGAACAACACACACTGAGGTCTACTTGAGGGTGGAGGGTGGGAGGAGGGAGAGGATCAGGAAAAAGAGCTAATGGATACTAAGTCTTAATATTTGGGTAGGTACTAATGGGTACAGAAATAATCTGTACAACAAAACCCCACGGCCAAAGTTTACCTATGTAACAAACCTGCACATGTACCCCTTAACTAAAAATAAAAGGTAAATTTTTTAAAAAAGTGCATGTCTGGGAAGAGCATACAGTTGGGTTTCATGTTTTTATTAAACCAAGTCCCACAATCTCTGCCCTTTATTGGAGTGTTGATTCATGTACGTTTTTGTCATTGATATGATAAGTTTTAGGTCTACCATATTATTTTCCCAGTTTTTGTTTCTCTGTTCCTCTTGTCCTGACCAATGACTTCTTATTAGAAACCACAGAAACAAACGAAAGTAGGATAACATCTTTGAACTGCTGGAAGAAAAAATGGTCAGCTAAGAATTCTACATCCAGCACAGAAAATTAGGTAAAAGAAAATTAAGAGAATTTGTCACCAGCGGATCTGCACAATAACAACTGGTAAAGAAGATTCTTCAGCAAAGAGGCAAATGATACTAGGTGGAAAATGGGATTATCAGAAAAGATGAAGATGATCAAAAATGGTAAATATTGAGCTAAGTGCAAAAGGCTGTCTTGCTCCCCTCATTTACTCTCACTCTATATACATAGAATTGTTTAAAGATAAGAAAAAGTCTTTTTTTCTTGTGGGGCTTATAGCCTACATAGATACATTACATATAATATCTATACCATAAGATATGGACATTTTATACAGGATAAGTGGTTGCAAGATTTATGTATTTATGGGTACTAGTATGTTATTAACTGAAAGTAGACTGTGAAATGTTAAGAATGTGTTAAGTTCGGAAGAAATTGAGATACACACGAAATTCAAAAGACTGACAAATCTTGGAGCTGGTTTTAATTTATTTATTTATGTTTTTGAGTTGGAGTCTCACTCTGTTGGCCAGGCTGGAGTGCAGTGCTGCAATACTGGCTCACTGCAACAGTATTCTCCTGCCTCAGCCTTTTAAGTAGCTGATATTACAGGTGTGTTGCAGGCCACCATGCCCAGCTAATTTTTGTATTTTTAGTAGACATCGGGATTCACCATATTGGCTAGGATGGTCTTGAACTCCTGACCTTGTGGTCTGCCCTTCTTGCCCTCCCAAAGTGCTGGGATTAGAGGCCTGCACTACTGTGCCTGGTCAGAGATGGTTTATGAAAAACAATAAATGAAAAACAAAACAAAACAAAACAAAAAAACTTTAGCCAGTCTTGAGTCTCACTAGTCTACAATTTCAGAACTGTTGTGAATACAAAAGTAATCAAAGAACAGTCCTTCCCGGAAAGAGGAGTTATCCCTAAATTCAAGGCAAGGAAAATACATCTGTGAACCATCAAAATCACTTGTCCTTGTCCTCATAAAGCTTGTATTCTAGGGGAGAGGAAAACCATAAGCAATTAAAATAAATACATTTGTAGCTGGGCACTGTGGCCCACACCTGTAATTCCAGCATTTTGGGAGGCTGAAGTGGGAGGACCCCTTCAGGCCAGGAGTTTGAGACCAGCCTGGGAAACAGCAAGACTCCATTNTTGAACTGCTGGAAGAAAAAATGGTCAACTAAGAATTCTACATCCAGCACAGATGTCCTTCAAAAAAAGGCAAAATAAGGAGATATTTTAGGTAAAAGAAAATTAAGAGAATTTGTCACCAGTGGATCTGCACAATAACAACTGGTAAAGAAAATTCTTCAGCAAAGAGGCAAATGATACTAGGTGGAAAATGGGATTATCAGAAAAGATGAAGATGATCAAAAATGTTAAATATTGAGCTAAGCGCAAAAGGCTATCTTGCTCCCCTCATTTACTCTCACTCTATATACATAGAATTGTTTAAAGATTAGAAAAAGTCTTTTTTTCTTGTGGGGCTTATAACCTACATAGATACATTACATATAATATCTATATCATAAGATATGGGCATTTTATAGAGGATAAGTGGTTGCAACATTTATGTATTTATGGGTACTAGTATGTTATTAACTGAAAGTAGAGTGTGAAATGTTAAGAATGTGTTAAGTTCGGAAGAAATTGAGCTACACACAAAATTCAAAAGATTGACAAATCTTGGAGCTAGTTTTAATTTATTCACTTATGTTTTTGAGTTGGAGTCTCACTCTGTTGGCCAGGCTGGAGTGCAGCGCTGCAATACTGGCTCACTGCAACAGTATTCTCCTGCCTCAGCCTCTTAAGTAGCTGAGATTACAGGTGTGTTGCAGGCCACCACGCCCAGCTAATTTTTGTATTTTTAGTAGACATCGGGATTCACCATATTGGCTAGGATAGTCTTGAACTCCTGACCTTGTGGTCTGCCCTTCTTGCCCTCCCAAAGTGCTGGGATTAGAGGCCTGCCCTACTGTGCCTGGTCACAGACGGTTTATGAAAAACAAAAAATGAAAAACAAAACAAAACAAAACAAAAAAACTTTAGCCAGTCTTGAGTCTCACTATTCTACAATTTCAGAACAGTTGTGAATACAAAAGTAATCAAAGAACAGTCCTTCCCAGAAAGAGGAGTTACCCCTAAATTCAAGGTAAGGAAAATACATCTGTGAACAATCAAAATCACTGTCCTTGTCCTCATAAAGCTTGTATTCTAGAGGAGAGGAAAACCATAAGCAATTAAAATAAATACATTTGTAGCTGGGCACTGTGGCCCACACCTGTAATTCCAGCATTTTGGGAGGCTGAAGCGGGAAAATCCTTTCAGGCCAGGAGTTTGAGACCAGCCTGGGAAACAGCAAGACTCCATTTGTACCAAAAAGAAATAGAAAATTAGCCGTGTGGGGGCACACACCTGTGGTCCTCAGTTACTTGGGAGGCTGAGGTGGGAGGGTCACTTGAACCCCAGGAGTTTGAAGCTACAGTGAGCCAAGATTGCATCACTGTACTCCAGCCTGGGTGACAGAGCACAACCAGTTCTCTCAAAACAAATTAATACGTAAATCATTCTTAAATGTTAGTAAAAGGGTTGTGAACAAAAGGCAGGGTGGGGTCAGAGGGATGGGAGATGCCACATGGACACCCTGGTGTGCTGGATGAACGAAGCCATGGAGGGCCTCAGCCTGGCCCCCTTGCACAGCCACATCTGGGTAAACTGAGGCGGTCACTGGACAGGATCTTGCCAATGAGAGAGATTTTTTACATAACATGTTTTGAAAAGATTCTTCAAAATATTCCAAAGGTATTACAGGGGAAATTCTCCTCCCTCCCCAGACCCTAGGTCCTCTGACAGAAATGAGCACGTTGTCAAGTCTCATGCATCCTTCCTGGAAAGAAGTTATGCACTTGTAATTGTTACATGAAGAGGCAGCACTGAAAAGAAAGAAGTAAAAGAAAATGTCTCTTCTTTTCAGTTTCCCAGAGTGTTGCTATGAAGGGCTGGAGAGAGGAATTGCAGGGAGGAGACAGAAGCCACAGGGAAGGAACAAGGCTCCAGAGCTTTCCTATCCTCCCACTGATATGGGGTCCTTTGTTGCTCAGAAGTTCCTTCACCCGCACTGATGCTCAGCCCCCGGTCAGCCATCTCTGCCTGACTTACAGCCCACTCATCTCTTCTGCTCAGAGAATCTGCGAGCAGCGTGGCGCCCCCGTGTGGCCACTGGGGTAAGGACGGAGGCCCTGAATTCCTATCTCACCTACTCAACCAAGACCTCCCCTGGGTCTCGATGGGCTCCCGGCAGCAGGACAGGGATCTGAACACAAGAGGGCGCGCCTAATCTATGTGAGAGTTGGGATTAGTCGTATATGTGCGGTTCTATTCTACTCTGTTGATTTATGACTATTTAATGCCAACGTCACACTACTTTTTATCACTAGAAGTTTATAGTAAATCTTTAAATCACCCCATAGACATCCTCCAAATTTTTCTTTTTAAAAATTATTTTGGCTATTTGAAGTTATTTGTATTTCCATA
>NW_016108114.1:48422-50862 GCF_001604975.1 Cebus imitator | reverse complement strand
TACCTGGGAGGGCATAGCACTGCCTCCAGAAATTCCTCAATCTTGTTGGTGTCTGTGTGCACTTCAGTGCCATACAGCAGGAATGGGAGCTGCCCTCCTGGGCACAGCTTCTGCACTGTCTCGGTCCGCCTGGAGAAAGGGCCAGGCATCAGGACTGGAAATGGGGGTCAGGGAGAACCAGAAAGTGGAGATGGAGGGATGTAGGATAAGAAATGGACTCCAAGGAGGAGGGCAAAAATATTCAAGATAGAAGGACTCAGGTGGGTGAGTGTGTGTTTGCACACATGTGTACACAAGGGGTGTTTTGAGGAACAGAAGCAGGCCTACCTCTTGGTGTCAACTGTGGTAACGTTGAAGGTGACTCCCTTGAGCCACAGGACCATGAACAGTCTCTGGGAGAAGGGGCAGTTCCCAATCTTGGCCCCATCACTGCCAGCCTTCACAAACAATTTGACCGGCGGTTGTTCTTCAGCCATGGTTGCATCGGGGACCAGCTACTTTTAGAGTTTTATTTGCCTTAAGATTTTCCACTTACATTATATCACCTGCAAATTGTGACACTTTACTTTTTTTTCATTTAAAAGTCTTTCCTTTCTTTTACTTTGCTTAATTCCCTGGCCAGGACATCCAGGAAAACATCTTTGCCATTTTCCTGATCTTAGGTAGAGAGTCATCAATTTTCATCATAACATATGATGTGAGAAGTAGGTTTCACATAGAAGCCATTTATCAAATCAAAGAACTTACATACTATTCTGATTTACTAACAATTTTTTTTTTATCTCAAATGAGTGTAGCATTCTATTTTTTATTAATTATTTTTTAACCTTTAGGTTCAGTGGTACATGTGAAGGCTGGTTATCTACTTAAACTGCGTGTCATGGGGGTTTAGTGTACAGATTATTTCACCATGTAAGTTACAGGCATGGTACTTGATAGGAAGTTTTTAAATCCTCACTCTTCTCTGATCCTCCACCCTCGAGTTGGCCTTTGTGTCTAGTGTTTCCTTCTTTGAGTCCATGTGTACTCACTGTTGAGCTCCCACTTATCAGCGAGAACAAGTGGTGTTTGGTTTTCTGTTCCTGTGTTAGTTCTTAGGATAATGGCCTTTAGCTCCATCCATATTGTGACAGAGGACATGACCTTGTTCTTTCATCCCATAGATTCTGTACTTTCATATCCTTCAGTTTAGAGGATTTCCTAATTACTCTTGTGATTTCTTGTTTGGCAACGTTTTCATTTAGAATGTTGATGTTTAATTTCCAAATACTTGGTATTTTTATGATAATCTATCTTAGTGCATTTGGGCTGTTGTAACGGAATACCATAGTCTGTGTGGCTTATAAACAACAGAATCTCACAATTCTAGAGCCTGCAAAGTCCAACGTCAAGACAATGGAAGAGTGGCCCTGTGGTTAGGGACAAGTTGGTCCACATTTTAATCCTGAGCCAAAATAAGGAAAAGCTGTTTTGCCCCATTCTCACTAACCAGGAAGCACTGTCATTGTTAGCGATGGCATCTAGCTCTCAAGGGAGGACAGCAGCTTGGGGCCAGCTCTGATATCACTGCAGAGCTCCAGTCTGCTTTGGTCAAGTCCACAGTTTTCCACTGCTGCATACTTATTACATCACTGCATCCCCCTCTGCAATCTTTACTGATAAAGGTCTAAGGTATCATCTTGTTCCTGTGAACTGTTGTAAATAATATTACATGTTGCATTACTGGTAGCTGACATTTTAACAAATGCTAGAAACCCTTGCTTGAAGGGCAATTCACAGAGGACACCGTGAAACCTTCTGTGGGAACAAGCGGGCTTAATGAGCACAGCCTCCTTCCCATGTGGATTCTGCTGTTCACAAACTCTTGAGCCCTGATGACAGGCTGCCGTCTCCCTAGGAGGAATCCCTAATTTCAGGTGTTGTTTGGAGTATTAAACAGGAGCTCAGCCAGCTGGCTCCCATTTCTCTGCTGTGATTTTCTCTTTTTAACCCCTTTTTTGGTAAGGATTAAAAGTATAATTTTATTTAGATATTACCTGTACATAGTGTATGGTAAGATATACAAAGACAAATACACTGTTTAACAGAAGTGTTTTTTTTAAAATATCATTTTAGATTTAACTTACAACAGCATGGTAATTCTGCAAGATGACAGATACTCTGATTTATATTTAAAAATTACTTGCTATTCTGGCTGATACATTTCCACTAGTCTTTAATAGATTGACATGTATTATGTATTTCACTTGTAAATTATGATAAATCTTTCAAAACCTTGGTTGCCCTATTTGTAATTTTCTATGTGGTTATTTTACTTTCATTTGTTGAACATCTTAGATATGAGCCAAAGTTCTCCATTAAATTTGGGAACTTTTCAAATATTAGTTTTGCAAATATTTTTTCTGATCCTGTGTCTCTATCTTCTTTTGAGAGTCCACTT
>NW_016108114.1:36310-46412 GCF_001604975.1 Cebus imitator | reverse complement strand
GTGTGTGTGTGTGTGTGTGTGTGTGTGTGTGTGTGTGATGTGTGTGTGAGGCGGTCATAGGGCTCATTGTCCAAGTTTTAGTGTTTGGAGAAAAAGTTCCATTCTTTTTCTCAATTTAAGTAATAGCTTCTGGCTTACTACTGGGTCCTGGTAGGTTCTAAATGCTATGCTCATGGTACAGAAAATGACCAAGTGACTTGAGATGCCCATTATGACCTGAGTTTTATATGGTCAATCGTGCTCACCAGCCCTCAGTCTACATGGGAAGTGGTATATGCAGCATCAGACTTTAGCAAGTCCTACAGGACCAGGTAAGTTGCCTAATGATTTGTGCGATACTCCTGGTATCCTTATTACGACTGGAGAATCCACTCTCCATTGTCTCGTTACTAAGATTTTGAGGAGTTCCCTAGGATGATTAACTGTAGAGGAAAAATTTGAGTATGCTTGGATATCCCAGAGTCAAACTTCATGGCCTTATTGTTCCTTTCAGGAGTCATCAAGACTAATGGAAATTAAAATACTTCCAGTGAGAAGACGTTCAATTAGACCATCTGGAAGTCCTGTTTACCAGGAGAAATGTCTTACTTTTGGGACTAAATCTGTTCTGGAAAATCTTACCCGACAGGAAACTCAAGCGGCACTCAGGGGATTGGAGGAACACACTTTATTATGCTGGCAGCCCTGAAGGGTTCACACCCAAAAGTCTGGACCCCAGCTATGAAAAGTACAGAGTTTTTATAGGTAAAGGGGCAGGGTAAGTAACTCAGGACTTTAGACAACGCAGCAGGTTTTAGACCAAGTGGCAGTTTCCCTTAAGGCTTTCCAGTTAGTAAACAATAAGTTTAGGAACAGAACCAGAAAGAGGCAGTTACTAACAAAATAGGGGCAGCTTTAAAACAGGGATGGTTGATGACTACATGCTGACAAAATCCTGGGCAAAATTTCCACTTCAGATCAATGCATGGGCAGTCACTAATAGTTTCCTGAGATACTCAGTGGCTTCAAAGGAATAAGATGGGAAGGTTTGTGATAAGGAGCTTTGGGGAGAAGATGTGAACCTCTCATATGGCACACTTAGGTAAACATACCTACCCTCATGCTAACAAAAATGGATGGTGGAAGAATAAAACACAATGTAGAAGCATTGAGAGGCTGACACTTTAAGAAAAATTGTCGAATCCCAAATCAAGGAACCCTGCATTTACTTTCTGGCTGAGCTTATTTGCTTAATGTAGGATAATTAAGCTTTAGTTTTCATGGCCTCCTAAGGTGTTTGGAATAGAAGACAAAGTTCAGTTGGTGATCAAAGTGGGAAATTTAATAGTGTTATCTTCCATTTAACTAGGATTCCTAAAGCTGGTTCCTCAGTGAAAGAAAAACATCCCATGCTTGAAGGCCTACCCAGATAGTCACCTTGGTGTTGAGTGGAGTGAGGCAAAAACTTTGCTCCTGAGATTAAAGACAAGTGGATTTGCAGCCCAAGTTCACACCACCTGGATGGTCTGAAGATCATCAAGCCATTAATTTTGTTTAAAGTAGTGCAGACTCCAAGGAATCTGGGAAAATCAAATAAAACTTCTCTGAAAAATTTGTACTGTCATTTCTACTCTGAAAATTCCAAAAAATCGTTATACCAGCAAAGGAGCACTTAACAGTTAAAAACAGCAGCAGAGAACTATGTTCATAAGAAACAAAACACCGTTAAAGAACAAGAAAATACAACAGACAGCAGAATCATACAATCAAATAACTGAGAAACCAGAATAATCAGATAAGATATGAAATTGCAGACCTCCCTGTAATTACAGAACAAACTGTTAAATATATTCAGTGAATAAGAAACTATAAATAATCTTCAGAAAAAAATTGAAAAGACCAACACATAAAACTTAAGCATGAAAATAAAATAATAAAAATTACATCTCAATGGATTTTTGCAGACAAAGACAGTTTAATGCAAACACACCTAGTAATGTACAAGAAGTTGTAAAGAATGTACTTTAGGCACAAAAAGATATCCCAGGTAGTATGTATGAGATGAAAGAAAAAAAAATTAAAGGTAAATGAGTGGTTAAATATATACTGAGGTTTAAAAGGATAGCGTATATACTGAGAATCTATAAAGACAGTTAATTGAAATATAAATTATTTTCTCTTTTTCCAAGTTTAATGCTGGATTTCTTTTCTTCATATTATGATTAAAATTTCAAGATAAAGTTCTCACTTATAATGTCTGTTCTGGTTTTGTGAATTTTGGTATTATGCATATAAAAATATTCTGCTGTCTTTCTGTGGCTTCTTTCCAAGTTATTGTTGAATTGTTCAGCACATCAGTTTCTCCAGCCCCTTAAGTAATGAATGTACAAATTCAATTGTATATTTTTACTAGTGGGCAGTTTTCCACAATATGAATGCCATTCATGTCGTTGATGGGACCCACCAGTGTGTCTTTCAGAACCACGGACAGATCTACATGTTCTGGAATGTAGGGGTTAGAGTGCTCTCTCAACTGAATGCAATGGGATACCAGGGAGGAAAGTTTAAAATAAACTCTAATAGCCATAGAATTGTGATTTTAAGCATTATAATCATAGTCTTAAATGCTGCATTCTTTCCATTCCCTCTCTACTCAATACTTTATCAGCCCTGTATTTTATAATCACTGCCATAAGAGAACCTGTTGGGGCAGGGGAGGTACATTTAGATGAGTCTTGCTGCAATCATACAGTAGGCTAAAGCAGTAGATATAGTGTAAAATGTCGGATACCAGCCCCAATCCCATACATGGGTGCCCTTAGTCCCTGCAGTGACAAGGGATTGAGAAAAGGATATGAAAACAAAGACACAAGAGTAGAATTTACAGCATGGGTTCAGGGAACCAATGCAAGTGCAGGAAATGCATTAGCCCTGAGCTTTGGGCTCCAAACACTTTTATTATGTGCTTAATCTTATTGATCATATGGGTATGGGAGGGGAGGCTAAAGGAGTAGGTAAGACAGCAGGGGGAGAGCACTTGAGATCCTTTTAAGACATGCTAAACTAGTACTCTGAGTTTATCACCAGTTGTTATCAGGGTACAGTTCCATCAGAAGTACAGAAGATGAGGATCCAAGGGGTCTGACCACACCCAGTGCATCAAGGGGCTTTTATTGCCAGCATTGAGGACATAGAGCTAAATTAAAATCACTCCATATTCCAGTAACCTAGGCAGAGCCTGACTCGTTCCTTGATCTCTGCTCTGCAAGGCTTTTCTACTCCTTGCCAGCTCCCATATGCTAAGACCCTCTTGGATCTTGTGATTAGAGAATTGTCACAATATCAGCAAATCTTACCAAAGAGATCCTGTATGGGAGGCTATAAAAAGTAAACATCCTGAATGTATTCTGTGGAAAATAATCACAACAATCATAGTAACCGTAATGGCTGCATTTAAAAGGCTCTTGCTGTATTTCAGGCACTGGCTTTAGTACCAGTGGTCACCTGGAGCAGAGGTCACGTCCCTTCTTAGAGATCTTGGCATAAGCCCTTTTAATGAGGCCCTCATGCAGTCTCCATGTTGAGAAGGCATTCATGGGACCAGAGCAGTGTTCCCTGCTCTGCAACATCCTGAGGTGCTCCCCAGTGTTACTAAGCTCTCGGATGGTCTTTACCTTAGGCTTCCTGTTGTTGCTTGATTTCTAATTAACTGCACCAATAATATAGTTTAGTTTGGTGTATAAACTTCAGTGTACTCTGAGCCAAGCAAGCTTATAATTATTTAGATCGAATTACCATAGGTCTCCCCAAGCCATCTTGACCCACATAAAATGGCATGGAAGTAAATTCTGGCCTCATATCTTCAAAATTATGTAACATTGGGCAAGTGACTTAACATCTCTGTACCTAATTTTCTTGAATAAGTTACAATTTACAGATTTTATTTCTTTATTGTGGATAATAATGTATACAAAATGTAATAAACATTGAACAAAATAACCCATGTAGGTACTAAAGCCAGTGCCTGGAATACAGCAAGAGCCATTTAAATGCAGCCATTACTGTTACTGTGATTGTTGTTATTATTTTCCACAGAATACATTCAGGATGTTTACTTTTTATAGCCGCCCATACAGGATCTCTTTGGTAAGATTTGTTGATATTGTGACAATTCTCTAATCACAGACCAGCTACGATTTTACAGAAGTTCCCAATACCTTATCTGAAGGTTTCTTACATGTCATATTGTTAGTCTTGATTGAAGGCATCTTCTGGCATCATGGTAATAGTCTGGGTATTCTGGGAAATGATAATTTCAAAATGTGACATGGTAATTGCCCTGTAAACTGCATACCTTGACCATACCTCGGTTTTCCACTGAAATTTCTCTCTGTAACCCTAGTATGACAGGCAAGCAGTCCAAACCAACGCCATTTTGGCCCCTGTGCCATTTTAAGAAAAACTAAGACTTGTAATAAGCCACTAAGGTCTGTAATTTCCACCCTACTCAGAAATGTGTAAACTAATGCTTATCTTGACTTCTGTGAACCACTTAAGTAACAATCAGAATGTCCAAAGTCCACTGGCCCTCAGAATGTCCAAAGCCCCTCGCCCTCACCCCCGCCCAGGAGGTGGTTTATGGTCATAAAATGTCTTGACACCCTCCTTTTGGAGCCATTGGTTAGAGAGACGCGAGTCCTCCGTGGCTGCTGACAAAAAAGACCCTGTAATTTGGCCTAGAGTTTGTCTCAGTGGTGATTTTGCACTCGCTCAGTTACAACACAAATATAGTTTGTTTTGTTGAGACAAAGAATTTAGAAAATTCCAGTCTGTGAAGTGAAGGGAGAGGAGGTACTTCCTTAGCAAGAAGAAGAGAATGTACCAAGTGCAGGGCAGTTAAATAAATGTTTGTTTGCTTTTTTGCCAGTGGTCACAGCTGTGGTTTCATTAGTCAAATGCCTTATGAAATACATTCTCCCTAATAAGTATTTTTAAAAGTCTCTGAAAGGAAGGAGTGCTTGCTTCCAGCATCCTCTCAGTCAAGTGGGAATAATCTTGTAAGCAGAACAGACACCAATCAGTTCATAAAAACCTCAATTTTCAAGTTTTCAGAACCAATTCTGAAAATGAGAAGAGTATTAAACATAGAATTTAACAAATATGTTGCATGTAGAAGCTGGCATTTTACCTTTATACTTTACAGGTCCCTCAGAATGTTTTACATTTTTTTAAATCATAACTGGGAAGCTGCCACTTAAATCTTTGAGTGGGACTAAGGTATGAGAAGAGCAATGATGGTGAGCTCAGTGGCTACATCACTAAACACAAGAATGCTTTCAGCTCAGTCTACCTGAGCTACATGGAGATTTGATAACTAAATAGAAAGCGAATGGAGATAAATTCCTTACTTGGGCTAGGGAACCTTGTGGGCTGGACTACAAGGGCAGTTTCAGGGATAGAGAAATTAACAGGGAGAGAAGGAATCTCTGAGACTAGGAAAGACTCAGTGTAGCTGGGCCTAGACAATCTGAGTTCCAATGTAGTTTTTGATCTTAAATTATACACAGCAGCAATGGAATTGTCAGTCAGTGTGTCCACCTAGTCAGACAGATAATTACTTTAACCACTGATGCTGTGAGAAATCAGAAAACTCTGGGATGGCTGTGAGGATATGTGTATAAAGATGTCTGTAGGGGGGTGGCAAATAAAGGAAACCACCTAAATATTTACCCCAGGGGAGCAGGTGCATATAAAATACTATGGAATAGCAATAAAATGATGCATTAAACCTTTTTTCTGTGAAATTCAAAATTGTTCATAATATAATAGAAATAAAAATATCAAATGGAAGGGCATTGTGAATATAATAATGTAATTTTTAAAAGGCTAAAATGAACAATACAATGAAATAAAAGTCATCTAGATTAAAAAGGAAGAGGTAAAACTATCTCAATTGCAGATTATAAAGTCTATACATAGAAATACAAAAGAATTCACTAAAAATGAGTTTAACAACTACTAGACTACTAATATTAAATGAGTTTAGCACATTGATAGGATGCAAAACAAAAATAAAAAATTGAGTGTTTCTATAGAGTATCAATTCATAAATAAAAATGTTATTAAAAAATCCAACTTATAACAGCATTAAAAAGGATAAAATAGGAAGGAAATTGAGGGTCCAGCAATACTCTTCACTTTTATGGTTAATTGGTTTTTGAAAACTGTGCTAATATAACTCAGTGAGGGGAGAAATTATCTTTCCATCAAATGGTGCTGAGACAACAGGCTATCCATATGGAAAAGAATAAAGCTGAATCCCTACTTCACACCGTATATAAAAATTACCTCAAAGTGTATCAGAGACCTAGATATGAGACTTAACAATAGAAAACTCTTAGAAGAAATTATAGGCATAAATCTTTATGACTTTGGATAAGGTAAAAAACATCTGATCTTAAATGATACCAAAGGCACAAGCAATAAAATGAAATAAAAGGAATGGAAAATCATAAAAATTTAAAGTGTGTGCATCTAAGGACACCATCAAGAAAGTGAAAAGCAATGCATTGAATGGGAGAAAGTTTTGCAAATCTTACATCTGGTAAGGAAAGAACTTGTATCTAGAATTTATAAAGAATGATTGTAACTCAATATAATATTAGTAATAATAAAATAATAATAAATAATTAATAAAATAATAAATAATTAATAAAATAATAATAATAAGACAATGCACAAAAGGCCTATAAACACATAGAAACACGTTCAACCTCATCAACCATCAGGGAAATATACATCAACCCAATAATGAGTTACTATTTCCCACCCACTAGTTTGGCTATATTTGAAAAGACAATAATTAGTATTGGTGAGAATGTGGAGATACTAGAACACTCACACGTTGCTGGTGGAATTTAAGTGACATAGCCCCTTTAGAAGCAGGCCAGCAATTGCTCAAAATGTTGAACATTAAGTTAGTATATGATCCAGCAATCCTCTCCCATGTATAGAGTATACCCAAGAGAAAGGAAAACACAAATTCACATAAAAATTTATGCACCATGTTTATAGCAGGATTATCAGTAATAATCCAAAATGAGGACCAAAATGTCACCAACTATTAAATAAATTGTGATACATTCGTAAAGTAAAATATGATTAAGCAATAAAAAAGATGTGAAGTACTGATATAAGCTACAACCCACACAAACTTTGAAAATGTTATGATAAGTGAAATAAGACAGACACAAAAGGCCACATATCGTATAACTTTATTACATAAAATGTTCAGAATTGGTAAATCTGTATAGCTAAAACATAGGTTGGTAACTTCTTAGGGTTAGGGGGTTGGTTATGGATTTTTCTGCAGGGCTTGGAGGAGATGAAAGTGATCTATAATTGATTGTGGTAATGGAGGCACAACTGTGAATATTCTAAAAAACAATGAATTGTATATTTTCAATGTGTGCATTTTGTACTGTTTAAGTCATTTCTCAAGTTGTTCTCAAAATGATTAAATTACATGTAAAAAGTGCAGTCTTTTGCTCAAAAAAGCTACCAATATAGTTTGCATGCAGGTGAAGAAAGTAGGCATACAGAGAGCAGGCTGATGTAATAGTAATTACCTTAGTGATAGGAGAGATTTGAAAGTGTATTTATGCAAATTTTGATTGTTTCATTTCCTATTGTGAGCATGAATTATTTTTACACTAACATTTTTAAAAAAGAAAGTTNTCAAAAAAGCTACCAATATAGTTTGCATGCAGGTGAAGAAAGTAGACATACAGAGAGCAGGCTGATATAATAGTAATTACCTTAGTGATAGGAGAGATTTGAAAGTGTATTTATGCAAATTTTGATTGTTTCATTTCCTATTGTGAGCATGAATTATTTTTACACTAACATTTTTAAAAAAGAAAGTTGAGAATCTTGAATGCTCTGTAGTCAAATAAAAAAATAAACATAGTAACAAATGATAAAGAGCTGTCTGGAATGTCTTCCTAGAGAATTGGCTGAAGCACATGCATGTAAAAGGGAGGCAATGGCTGAAGAATCAAGGCAGGACTACAGCGGGAGAAGAGAAGAAAAATGTAAAAGTGGAGATAGAAGACAAGAAGATGACTGATGCATGAAGTGGACATTAATACTGTGAAAACCTCTTGGGGAGTCAGAAATGACCAGGTCTACGTGGGAGGGAAACTGGCTTACAGCCCAAGATGGCCAGCCATCAGGGACACGGGACACAATCAGAGGGCTGTCTAGTCATTCCCATTCTTCTTCGTCCAACACCCCAGCAAGATTATTAACTAATTTACAGCCAATGCACATTGAAGAATCAGTATAATTTGTAGACTTTGAGACAATAGAAATTTCTTGAACTCTTCTTGGTGTAGTGAGCTGTTTTCCTGTATCAGACAAACAGACTCATCTGGTATTTCAGGAATAAAGTATTTAATATAGAAATAAGAGCACACACTAATGTTTGGAAACCAGGGGTAGTAAATATTGACAAAGTCATGTGACAGGCAGAATAATGGTCTCCTAAATATGTGTGTGTCCTGAAACTTATAGAAATGTCTCCTAATAGAGCAAAAGGAACTTTTCAGATGTGATTAAGCTGAGGCTCCTGAGATGGGAAGATTATCCTGGATTGTCTAGGCAGCTTCAATGTAATCACAATAATCCCTGTAAGTGAAAGGAGTAGACAGCAGCATCAGAGTTAGAGATGTGACAACAGAATCAGGTCAAAGTGATGTGACTGCTAACTTGGAAGATGGAGGAAAGGACCAAGATCCAAAGAATGCAGGCAGCCCCAAGAAGCTGGAAAGGGTGAGGAAACAATTTTCCCTTAGAGCCTCAGAAGAAGTATAGCTCTGATGACAGATTGATTTTAGCCCATAGTGACTCATTTTTGACTTCACACCTCCAGAACTGTAAGAGGATAAATCTTGTATTATCATTCAAACTAAATATTGAATTACAAATCAGCCCCATATTTATTAATTTTTTAAAATTTCAATAGCTTTTGAGGGACAGTTTTTGGTTACCTTTGTGAGTTCTTTAGTAGTGATTCTGAAATGTTAGTGTACCATCACCTGAGCAGTGTGCTCTGTACCCAAAATTGTCTTTCATCCCTCACCCTCTTCCCAAACTCTCCACAAGTCCCCACAGTCCATTATATTATTTTGTAAGTTTTTCCATCCTCATAGCTTAGCTCTCATTTATAAGTGAGAACATTCAGTATTTGTTTTTTTCATCCCTGAGTTACTTCACTTTTAATAATAATCTCCAGCTCCATCCAAGTTGCTGTATAATACATTATTTTATTCCTTTTCATGGCTGAGTAGTATTCCACCATGTATTTATACCACTTGTTTTTATACACTCACTGGTCAATGGGTACTTAGGTTGGCTCCATATCCTTAAAAATTGTGAATTGTGCTGCTATAAATATGCATGTGCGTGCGTCTTTTCCATATAATGACTTATGTTCCTTTGGGTAAATACCCAGGAGTAGGATTCCTGGATCAAATGGTAGATCTAGTTTTAGATCTTTAAGGAATCTCCATACTTTTTTTCCAAAGTGGTTGTACTAATTTACATTCTTACCACTAGCAGTGTAAAACTGTTCGCTTTTCACCATATCTATGCCAACAACTACTATTTTTTGACTTTTTAATTATGCCCATTCTTGCAGGAGTAAGGTGGTATCTCATGGTCGACCCCACATTTACTTAGCAAACATGTATTAGGCAATTACTATGTGTCAGGCTCTCCTAGCCCTCAGTGAGTGAAACATCAAAGATTCCACAACAGAATTGAAAAAACTGGTAAATGCAGGCTACTATAATTAGTGTGGGAAAACTGCTTCCAGGAGGATGCAATGTCTAAACAGAGACCTGGATGAGGAACATAGTTAATACAGGTAAATGGCAGCAGAAATCTTTTAGGGAACCGGTATCACAAACACAGGCTCAGAAGAAAGAGCACGCAGGGAGTCTGGGGAGCTGTCAGCAGTTCAGGGTGGAGATTAGAGAGAAAGGAGCACAGGGGCAGAAAGCAAAGTTGGAGCAGTGAGCAGGTTCAACGGCTAAGGCTCATGGGTTCAAGGTGAATCTTG
>NW_016108114.1:34561-36219 GCF_001604975.1 Cebus imitator | reverse complement strand
TTGATCAGATCTGCATTCCAGAAGAATCACTCTGGTAAAGTGTGAAGAATGAACTCAGAGATGCCAGACTGGGTACATGGAGAAGAAGGAGTTTGGGGAAACCCTGAAGGGAACTATAGGGAGAATATTAGGATGAAGGAAAGGGTAGAAAGTGTTGGGAACCAACCCAACCCTGTAAGTGGGTGCCCTGTGTCCTGGTGGTGATGAGGGAGTGAGAAAAGAAATAAAGACAAAGACACAAGAGTAGAATTTTACAGCTTGCATCCAGGGGTCCAACACACTCTCCAGTGGGGTGATCTGCATGGGGTGATCCACGTTGGCATTGAGCTCTGAGCTTCATGTGCTTTTATTGGGAGCATTATCTTGTTAATCTTGCAGGCTTTGGGGAGGGCGATTGAGAAGGAAGATAGCCTGAGGAAGAGCACTTGTCTGCAGCATTCAATAGCAAATGTGGTTCTCCTAACAAATGCTAACTAAGGGCCTTGAGACTTTACCACCCATTGTCTACCCAAGTGCTTTGGCAAGAGAGGTGCAGTCCACAAGGCACCATAAGGTCTGACCACACATGCATCAAGGGGCTTTTATTTCTGAAGCATTGTGGACACAGAGCAATTAGAATTGCTCCATATTCTGAGAACACAGGCAGAGCCTGTGATGTTCCAGTGATCTCTGCCCTGCAAGACCTTTGGGCCTCACAAGCATCCATCTGCAAAGACCCTCCTGAGTCTAGTGAGCAGAGGTTGCATTCCTTCCCAGAGTCTTTTGCATAAGCCCTCTTTATGAGACCATCATGCAAACTCTATGTTGGGAAGAGATGTGGGACCAAAGCAGTTTTTCCTTCTCTGCAACCACACCACAATGTTCTGTGGTTATAGGGTGCTCTCAGATGGTCTTTAGTATAGGCCCCCTGTTACTGCTTGAGATCTGCTTTTATTTTACTGCACCATAGTTTAGATTTGATCTGTGGAACACAGGTCTGCCCCTGGCCATCTCTTCCTATAAGAAAGGACCCTGAATGATCCAAGATGGCCAAATAGGAACAGCTCTGGAGTGCAGTTCCCAGTGAGTGCAATGCAGAGGGTGAGTGCTCACCGCATTTGCAAACAAGTTTTCACTGTCCACAGATGAGATTCCCGGGCCAAAAGTGCCATGAGTTTTCGGCATGGTGGTTTCAGCCAGTGCCCCGTCATCGCTCAGAAACTCACACGA
The DNA here is from genome assembly GCF_001604975.1 of Cebus imitator. Lineage (NCBI taxonomy): Eukaryota > Metazoa > Chordata > Mammalia > Primates > Cebidae > Cebus > Cebus imitator. Next base: position 35,010 of record NW_016108114.1, on the reverse strand, counting down.
GTCTGAGTTGCCTTTTTGGCTGGTGCCCGGAATGCCTGGGAGGCAGAACCACCTATTAAACTGAAAGGGAGGGGGCTAAGAAAGGGAGCCAGGGGTTCTGGCTCGGCGGGTACCATCCCCACAAAACAAGCAATCTGAAATGCTCTGGACTGAGAGCTTCTCAGCAAGTGCAGCTGGACACAGGACCATCCAGCTCGGTGGGGAAAAGGGCATCCCCCACTACTGAGGCAGTTTACAAGGCAGCAGGGCAGAGCCCACAGCAGCTCAGCAACACCTCTGCTGGCAGACTGTGACTAGTGTCCTCGATGCTATGCAGGGGGTCCATAAAAAAAGGCATCAGCACAACAGGGAATTGTAAATAAAGCTGACATTCCTAGGACAGAGCACCTGGGAAAAGAGGTGGTTATGAGTTCAGCTGCAGCAGACTTAAAGGTACCTGCCCAGCAGCT
>NW_016108114.1:31410-33172 GCF_001604975.1 Cebus imitator | reverse complement strand
AAAGTCATCAGACTCACAGCGGATATCTAGGCAGAAACTCTACAAGCCAGCAGAGAGTGGGGGCCAATATTTAACATCCTTAAAGAAAAGAGCTTTCAACATAGAATTTCATGTCCAGCCAAACTAAGCTTCATAAGCGAAGGAGAAATAAAATCCTTTACGAACAAGCAATTGCTCAGAGATTTCATCACCACTAGGTCTGCTTTACAAGAGCTTCTGAAATAAGCACTAAACATAGAAAGGAACAACCAGTACCAGCTACTCCAAAAACATATCAAATGGTAAAGAGCATCCATACAATGAAGAAACTGCATCAACTAACAGGCAAAACAACCAGCCAGCATCAAAATGGCAGGTTCAAATTCACACATAACAATATTAACCTTAAATGTAAGTGGACTAAATGCCCCAATCAAAAGATGCAGACCGGAAATTAGATAAAAAGTCAAAACCCATCAGTGTGCTGTATTCAGGAAACACATCTCACATGCAAGGACACAAATAGGCTCAAAATAAAGAGACGGAGGAATATTTATCAAGCAAATGGAGAGCAAAAACAAGCAGGAGTTGCAATCCCAGACTCAGATAACATGGACTTTAAACCAACAAAGATCAAAAGAGACAAAGAAGGGCATTACATAATGGTAAAAGGATTAATACATCAAGAAGAGCTAATAATCCTAAATATATACGCACTCAATATAGGAGTACTCAGGTTCATAAAGCAAGTTCTTAATGACCTACAAAGAGACTTAGACTCCCACACAATAATAGTGGAAGACTTTAACACTCTGCTGTCAATATTAGACAGATCAATGAGACAGAAAATTAACAAGGGTATTCAGGACTTGAACTCTGATCTGGACCAAGCAGACCTAATAGACATCTACAGAAATCTCCACCCCAAATCCACAGAATTTACATTCTTCTCAGCACCTCATGGCATCTACTCTGAAACTGACCACATAATTGGAAGTAAATCACTCCTCAGCAAATGCAAAACAATGGAAATCATAACAAATATTCTCTCAGACCACAGTGGAATCAAATTAGAACTCAGGATGAAGAAACTAACTCAGAACTGCACAACCTCATGGAAACTGAACAACTGGCTCCTGAATGTCAACTGGATAAACAATGAAATGAAGGGAGAAATAAAGATGTTCTTTGAAACCGACGAGAAGGAAGACATAACATACCAGAATCTCTGAGACACCTTTAAAGCAGTATCTAGAGGGAAATTTACGGCAATAAATGCCCACCAGAGAGGTGAGGAAAGATCTAAAATCGACCCCCTATCATCAAAATTGAAAGAACTAGAGGAGCAAGATCAAAAAAACTCAAAAGCTAGCAAAAGACAAGAAATAACTAGGATCAGAGCAGAACTGAAGGAGATAGAGACACAAAAAAACTCTTCAAAAAATCAGTAAATCCAGGAGCTGGTTTTTTGAAAAGATCAACAAAATAGACAGACCACTAGCCAGATTAATAAAAAAAGAAAAGGGAGAAGAATCAAATAGATGCAATAAAAAACGATAAAGGAGATGTCACTACTGACTCTACAGAAATACAAATTACAATCAGAAATTACTACAAACAACTCTATGCACATAAAACAGTAAACCTGGAAGAAATGGATATATTCCTGAACACTTGCACCCTCCCAATCCTAAACTAGGAAGAAGCTGAAACTTTGAACAGACCAATAAAAAGGGCTGAAATTGAGGCAGCAATCAATAGCCTACCTACCAGAAAAAGTCCA
>NW_016108114.1:27097-28852 GCF_001604975.1 Cebus imitator | reverse complement strand
AAATGACCCTGAGTGATCAAGATCCAGTGTTTCACACCTGGAAAATTAGGTGGAAAAGGAGAAAGGGCCCCATGTGAACAGCACCCCACCTGGAAAAATGACATAAAACAAGGGAATTCATCCCATGACATAAGAGGTTGTTGGGTTCACATTGAGTGATCAGGGAGGAGTTTAGTTGAGTTCACATCTACAAACAGGTATTGAATGCCAGGTATGGTGTCATCAGGGACATAAAGAAATCAAAGGCATATGCTTTATATCTTTGAGACCAACATGCCTGTTTCCGCTTCGGAACTATACCAATCCCAGACTTTCCAGGATTTCCACTAATTTTGTCCAGTGCCCATGTGGGAAGTGAGCTGAGGCTTGGCAAGAGGATTTTAGCTTATATGATCCAAAAAATAGTAGAAAGATTTCTTTAGAAGACACCAATTCCCTAATTAAATTGACTAGTTAATCCATACAAGAGAAACAAACCACTGAAAGATAAATGGCATGAAGGAAAATAAATCAACAAAGTATAATTACTAGAAGTAAGTTTGTGGGAGTCTGCATGAAAACAAACTTGAAGAAATAGTGAAAGCAGAAGATTTGCCTGACAGTGTGACACTCAATGGAAAGAAACAGATAGGTTTAGTGGTGGTGCTTCTTTAGAGATACAGGAGGTGTGAAGAGTAATAGAGAAAATATTTGGAGAGAATGCCATCCTAACTTCACACAGAACACAAGACCAGCCTTTCCTGTGGGCATGTATGATTCTTGTATCAAGGACTTTGCTTTCATAAACACAGGTCAGCTCTGCAGATCATCTAGCCCAGCCCGGGACATGGGTTTGTAATGATCTTGTTTAGTGATGGCCCAACCTCTGCAAATAGACCCTAAGATGATGCCCAGTGATTCTGTCTCTTAGCATCTCATCCAGCTGAGAACCGATGGACCTATAACTTGCTTCTAACCAATAGGATGTGGCAAAAATGATGTCATTTCTGTGATGAGGTCATGTGACAGCCCGACTTCTGTATTAGCAGATGACTCTGTCTTCTGCCTTCCTTGTTTACAACTTTTGATGAAGCAGAAAGACCTGTGTGTGGGGGAGAAAACTCCACAAGAGCCCAGGCAAGGGTCTGAAGCCTCAGCATGTTCTCATATAAACATAGAATTAGAAACAAATTTGAAATATAGTTATTCCTATATATATATCTATATAATCATAAAATAATCACATAGCTACTCAAGTGTAATCATAAACATACACATCTATATAATCATATAATCTTTACTCTTACTAATAAGGGTCAGGTCAAGAAGTATGGGACTGAAGTGGCATTGGAAAAGTGATGACCCTAAAGCAAGATGCTCTAAGTCCTCTGTTACGCCCACATAAGGGCTGCTGGAGGACACCTCGGTTGTGTGACAGTGTCAGTGCTGTGAAAATGCCCACTGTTTAGCCAGCTAGGGAAAGAAGTGTACAAGATGGCCAAGATGTCTCCTTCCTTGGGGGAGTGAGGAGAAAACACCTCTCTCCCAAGCTCTTGTGGTAAGCCTGACCACTGTCAGGGAGGCCCACAGACATTCGGGAACTTAATTGTCTCTATGTGGTGCTGTGCTTCAGTGGTCACTTTCCATGTCTACTTTCAAATTCTGCTTCTGAACCTGGTTCCTCTTTTTCTTAGAAGAATTAGTAATAGTAACACAAATCTTAGTGACCTTGTTATTTCTTGAGAAGTATGAAAAAAGTGCTGATGCCTTAGGTTT
>NW_016108114.1:0-27042 GCF_001604975.1 Cebus imitator | reverse complement strand
TAAAGAAATCAAAGGTGTATGCTTTATATCTTTGAGACCAACATGCCTGTTTCCGCTTCAGAACTATACCAATCCCTGACTTTCCAGGATTCCCACTAATTTTGTCTAGTGTCCATGTGGGAAGTGAGCTGAGGCTTTGCAAGAGGATTTTAGCTCATATGATCCAAAAAATAGTAGAAATATTTCTTTAGAAGACACCAATTCCCTAATTAAATTGACTAGTTAATCCATACGAGAGAAACAAACCACTGAAAGATAAATGGAGTGAAGGAAAATAAATCAACAAAGTGTAATTACTAGAAGTGAGTTTGTGGGAGTCTGCATGAAAACAAGCTTGAAGAAATAGTGAAAGCAGAAGATTTGCCTGACAGTGTGACACTCGACTGAAAGAAACAGATAGGTTTCGTGGTGGTGCTTCTTTAGAGATACAGGAGGTGTGAAGAGTAATAGAGAAAATATCTGGAGAGATTGCCATCCTAACTTCACACAGAACACAAGACCAGCCTTTCCTGTGGGCATGTCTGATTCTTGTATCAAGGACTTTGCTTTCATAAACACAGTTCAGCTCTGCAGATCATCTAGCCCCGCCTGGGACGTGGGTTTGTAATGATCTTGTTCAGTGATGGCCCAGCCTCTGCATATAGACCCTAAGATGATGCCCAGTGATTCTGTCTCTTGCCATCCCATCCAGCTGAGAACCGATGAACCTATAACTTGCTTCTAACCAATAGGATGTGGCAAAAATGATGTCATTTCTGTGATGAGGTCATGTGACAGCCCGTCTTCTGTATTAGTAGATGACTCTGTCTTCTGCCTTCCTTGTTTACAACTTTTGATGAAGCAGAAAGGCCTGTGTGTGGGGGAGAAACTCCACAAGAGCCAAGGCAAGGGTCTGAAGCCTCAGCATGTTCTCATATAAACATAGAATTAGAAACAAATTTGAAATATAGTTATATAGTTATTCCTATATATATAAAAAATCATAAAATAATCACATAGCTACTCAAGTGTAATCATAAACATACACATCTATATAATCATATAATCTTTATTCTTACTAATAAGTCTCAGGTCAAGAAGTATGGGACTGAAGTGGCATTGGAAAAGCGATGACCCTAACGCAAGATGCTCTAAGTCCTCTGTCACGCCCACATAAGGGCTGCTGGAGGACACCTCGGTTGTGTGACAGTGTCAGTGCTGTGAAAACACCCACTGTTTAGCCAGCTAGGGAAAGAGGTGTACAAGATGGCCAAGATGTCTCCTTCCTTGGGGGAGTGAGGAGAAAACACCTCTCTCCCAAGCTCTTGTGGCAGGACTGACTGCTGTCAGGGATGCCCACAGACATTCGGGAACTTAATTGTCTCTATGTGGTGCTGTGCTTCAGTGGTCACTTTCCATGTCTACTTTCAAATTCTGCTTCTGAACCTGGTTCCTCTTTTTCTTAGAAGAATTAGTAATAGTAACACAAATCTTAGTGACCTTGTTATTTCTTGAGAAGTATGAAAAAAGTGCTGATGCCTTAGGTTTTCTCCTCGCCTTGGCTTCTTCAACGTCATTTACCTGACCCTATCACTGACCACCATTACCTCATCCTACCTACCCTGCCCCCTGCGTTGTACTTAATAAAAGTCAGAGCCTCCAGGCGCTCAGGGCCACTGCTGGACTCTGCAATTTGGTTGGCAGTGGACCCCTGGGCCCAAACTCTCTTTTCTCTATTTCTTCTTGTGTCTTTTATTTCCACAGCTTCTTATCTCCACACCAGCAGAGAGAAACTCACAGGACCCTGTAGGGCTGGACCCTATACCCGTGTGGCAAGGAAATGAAGTCAGGTTCTGGCCACCAGCCAGTAAGGAACTGAGGCTGTCAGTCTAACAGGCATGGAGGAATGAATCCTGCCAATAACTGCTTGAGCTTAAAAGTGGATCCTTCCCCAGGTCAGCCTCCAGATAAGACACATCCATGGCACTCTGATGAAAATCGTGAGAAAGCTGCATAGCTGTGTCTTGATTCTCGCCCCGAAGAAATCTGGGATAATACACGTGTGTTGTTGTATGCTGCTAAGCTTGTGGCAATTTCTTACATAGCAATAGATAGCTGAAAACACCCCCCACAGCTTTCACTGAGTCAAGTGACCCCTGGGGCCAGTGAGAACTTCTCATCCCCTTCCCTATGGCAGCCCTTATCCTTCTCCTAGGTGGGCATCCCGCTTTCTCTTTACCAGCGTAAACGTCAAGTTCTCTTACTGTCTCCATTGCTCTCCTTTCACACCATCCAGGAGGCCCCAATAGGGACTGGCAGGCAGAGAGGAGAAAGTACCAGTGGTCTGGGGTGTGGCTAGACCCCTCCTCATGTCTCACCCTTGAGTGCAGGTATTATCAGTTGGAAGAAGAGAAGTCAGGAACCAGCAGAGACTGGAAGGAGTTGCGTGAATACTCACCCCATGGGTCTCAGGCCCACACAGGCTATGAAATAAAATGGTGATGAATAGACTCTGCATGACCCCTGCTGGTCATTACCATTCAGCATTCCAGATAGTGCACCTCATATGCCGTGATGCAAACACCATTGACTCCCTCCAGGGCAGACATAAACCTCCCTTTCCACTGCCTCCAGCAAGCACGCTCCATCAGCCTATGGGTCACTTCAAGTCCCATGACTCCCCAGTCAGGACTGTATCCAATGCAGTAGACTCCAGTCCAGTCTCTGCAAAGGGAACCTGCTCAGAGCCCACAGGAGGAGGTGACCCACAGGGAGCTGGTGGATTGGGATGAGGGTATGACAGAGTGGTGACTTGGGATCAGCAGTCAAATGGTCTCCTTCGAGTCATGGGTCAGCCCACTGACGGTTACTAAACTTCCTAGTGACCTCGGTTTCCTTGTCGGTAAAATGGGGTTGATAGCTGTCTCTAGTTCATAGGCCTCTTTAATTTAATTAATGTAAATTTCTTAGAAACGTGACTGACACTTTTATTAAGGCACAATCTTGTAAAAGAGTAGGACTCATCCATTTAGCTCCTGCTTCCTTATTCCAAGTGTGATGAGGACCAACTCTCCCAACATTTATCCTGACCCCCTCCTATGCCTGCTGGCCGAGAGCTATTCTGTCGCTTAGTGGGGGGCAGCCAGGAAAAGGCCGGGTGGTGCCAAGTATGAGAAAGNTGCAGGTATTATCAGTTGGAAGAAGAGAAGTCAGGAACCAGCAGAGACTGGAAGGAGATGCGTGAATACTCACCCCATGGGTCTCAGGCCCACACAGGCTAGAAATATAATGGTGATGAATAAGACTCTGCATGACCCCTGCTGGTCATTACCATTCAGCATTCCAGATAGTGCACCTCATATGCCGTGATGCAAACACCATTGACTCCCTCCAGGACAGACATAAACCTCCCTTTCCACTGCCTCCAGCAATCATGCTCCATCAGCCTATGGGTCACTTCAAGTCCCATGACTACCCAGTTGGGACTGTATCAAAGGCACTAGACTCCAGTCCAGTCTCTGGAAAGGGAACCTGCTCAGAGCCCACAGGAGGAGGTGACCCACAGGGAGCTGGTGGATGGGGATGAGGGTATGACAGAGCGGTGACTTGGGATCAGCAGTCAAACAGTCTCCTTCGAGTTATGGGTCAGCACACTGACGGTTACTAAACTTCCTAGTGACCTCAGTTTCCTTGTTGGTAAAATGGGGTTGATAGCTGTCTCTAGTTCATAGGCCTCTTGTGAGGTTTAAATAATTTAATTAACGTAAATTTCTTAGAAACGTGACTGACACTTTTTTAAAGGCACAATCTTGTAAAAGACTAGAGGACTCATCCATTTAGCTCCTGTTTCCTTATTCCAAGTGTGATGAGGACCAGCTCTCCCAACACTTATCCTGACCTCCCTTCCATGCCTGCAGGCGGAGAGCTACTCTGTGGCTTAGTGGCGGGCACCCAGGAAAAGGCCGGGGTGGTGCCAAGTATGAGAAAGTCACAGAGTAACACACACACACACACACGCACACACACACACACACCCATGCATGCTCATGTACATAAATATGTACAGACACATACATATACACACTTACAAACACACGCATACACACAGATGCCCATACCTGTTTATACATCCACACGTACACAGACAGACACACGCACATTACACACTCCCTTCCAGTTTGCCTATTCCATTTGGGGCCTGGCTTATTCCAACTGAATCTCTTTTAAGAAATTTAGGAATCTGAAAGAGAAGGACCTAAGAATTTTTGTCCCACAAGAGACAGACACACTTAGGCACTGTGGGACTTTCTGAGCCCTGTGTGGCCCTACTCTTGGAAGCTCATGGAGGAATGGGAAAATCTGACTTTATATCAAGGTCCTGGAGTCCAGAGGCAGCCATAGGAACTGGGCTTCCCTGGGTACTGGGCCTCCAGGAATCCAGCAGGCCCCCTTCCTCCTGCCTTACCTGTGGCTGCTCAGCCTCAGCCTGCCTTCCACAGCCAGGGGCCCCTCCCAGGCTTTGCTGCACAGCAGGAGTCTCCACCAGCTCCAGAAGGAACAGGGACAGAGTTTAACTCAAACCCTCAGGTCCTATTTTTTGGTTCTAACGTTGGTGATATCACTTTTCAGTCTTAAAATGTCTCTTTCTTTTCTGATTTGCAAAATGGCTGATAACTTTTTGATACTCATATCTGTTATGTTCTGTTAGAGCCTAGCAGTCCTTTGTGGTATTTTCATCCACTGTTTCTCTGCTTATTCCGTTTCCTGGTGTTTTATCTTCTGGTTGGGTTAAAGAGTATATTTAATTGTTGGGCACAGAGGACCAGGAAAGAGGAAGATTCCTCGCGAAGGTGGACCCAAGTACATCACTGTTGACAAGGGTAAATACTGTCATTTCCTGTTTACCTCCCTGCACTCCTTCTCTCTGTCCTCGCTCCCCACCCACCCTCGGGACAGCCTCAGGAACCTGAGCAGAATTCCCAACCCTGCAGTAGAAATGCTGAGGAGGAAGAGGAGGAGACTGAAAGTGTCCCCGGAGGAAGCTCTGTCGGGAGCCGCTACCCAGCCGAGCAGCAGCATCTGCAGGTGTGGGGCCCTGGACCTGCCCCGGGGTGAGCCGGAGGCGGGATGGGGAGAGCAGGGAGTTCGCCCCGCCCACCCCAACTCCTCCCTCCCTCTGTGATTACCCACAGCAGAAGTCAGTCACCATCCAGTTTGAAGAAGAAACCTGGAGCAAAAGGTCCCCAGCGCTTCCCCACCCGCGAGGGGTCAGTTGAGGCCCCGCCCCCCCAAGCCTGGGATACCGGGGCCCATGAGTGTGGGGTGGTGGGACACCTGTGCCCGGAGTGTGACATGTGACATCACTCACCGGCAGACCCTGGTGGTGTTGCCGGCAGGAGCCTCAGGGCCCTCAGTAACACACTCCCTGCGGTCTTCGAGAACTTTCCTCAGGGCGCCCACAGTCCTGTCCCATCTTCACCGCAGCGTCCGCGGCTTCAGCGCTGATCCTCGTCGCAGCTGTGGAACCGCAGGAACGAAGGCACCACTGAGGAGCCCAAGGCTCGGGTGGAGGAGAAGGAGCCCGGCGGCCTCCCAGTACCCTGGAGTGCGGGCCTGGGCCTCCGGAACACTGGGGGCAGAAGAGGCACAGGGAGCCTGGGACCCCGCCCCGCTTCCCTCGGGTCCCACCCAACGGGTCTCCGTGCTCGCTCCGCCTCCCCGCGTGGACCCAGCCTCCAGGGCTCAATCCCACGTCCCTGCCCTGCCCGAGCAGCTCACCTGGCAGCTTCTTACCGTGTGTGAGAAGCTTGAGAGGAGAGAGAGGGACGGGGTCAGGGAGGGTGGTGGGGGGCTGCGGCGCTGGGAGAAACGACCTCAGGAGTCTGCAGACCCAAGCCTGGGATGGAGGCGTCAAGGGAGGAGCTGCTGAGCCCTGCAGGCCGCCCTTTCCCTCCAGCCTCTCCAGCCCAGTTCATCCGGATCCTCTCCTCACCAGCCCAGGTCTCCGCAAGGTCAGGACCCACAGAGGAACAAGATGGGGTTCCGGGACGTGAAATCCGGCTTCTCTGGGTATCTTGGAGTCTAGGGAGGCTCCTGAAGATCTCCCAGTTTATGAAGCCCATCCTCCACTCACTTTGTTGACTTCCCTAGAATCCAGGACCCAGTGAAAACCAGATAGGGCGCCTTCATCAGTCCCTGGGGAAAAACAAGTGCAAAGGATGAGAGCTACCCATGAAATCAGGGAAACTGCCGCAGAATCCTCAGGAGAGAGAATTCTTCAGAGCTGCGGCTTTGGCTTAGTTTATATTACTTGCCCATCCACTTGTCCTAGAGCTGAAGATGCTTAAGTTTAAACCAGAGACTGAATATTTTCCCTGAGTGACATAATCCTTGTCTTTCTCTCCTGGAATCGTGGGTCCGTCAGAGTCATCCATTCTGCTCAGTCTCCTCCTCTCACTCCAGCCTCTCTCCCTGAGCTGGACTCTCCACCGCCCTCACCTTCTGGAAAAGTGCAGTGTCTTGAGCATGGCCCTGGGGCAGGGTTGTCTGGGTGCAAACCCAGCTCCACCCCATTTGTGTGTGACCTTTGCTCCTATTTTGCATAACCTATAAAACAGAAAATAACAGGTACAACCTGATGTGTAGTCAGAATAAAATAGTGTTTTTAAAGTGCTAAGAGCACTAATTGACACATAGCACAATAAAAGAGTAAAATATTGTCACTATTGTCATTCCTTTAGGCCGTTTTTCTTGAGCTCTTCCTCTTCTCTTTGAGTTTCCATGAAAATTTATCCTGTTGGAAGTTGATGTCATCAGTAGGAGACCTCCACCTGGGAAATGCTGGCTCAGGGTGGGGCCTTCCTTTTAGCAAAGGGAAAAACTGGTAGTGGACCAGTAGCTAGTGAGTCAGAGACCATTTTACTTAAAAAAAAAAAAAGTCACCTATCTAGGATTAACTCCATTTTGATAAGGACATGCATCCACAGATAAGTCCAATGTCATTTGTCAGGAGACTGCTTTGATTTATTTGTGTAGAACTTACTCTAATGCCTTTCACAGAGTCTTGCAACACGTTTCAAATCCCTGGTTCTCATTTCACACCGTCTGCCTCATGGAGTGAAGATGATGAGCAGTGTCTTCATACTGTACTCCCACGTTTTTCTACCAGAGTCATATTCATATATTACATATGTACGTATTTTTCCTAGAAGTTTGAGTTTCATTGATATACATTTTAATCTGGAATAGATATTGTCTAACATTTTTGTTTTTATTACCTCTAAGTTACACGTTTAAATAAGTGGTCACTGGTGACACCTACACATTTTATCTTTTGGTGACGCTAAGATAAAAATTGTACACTGTATTTGGTTTTCAGCAATTACTAATTAGGTAATTTGGATCGTCCCTCCCATTGAGTACTACTGAACAAGTGGGAAAAGAGAACGTATTTGAAAAATCTGATTGAAGGTACGGATGTGCTCAACAAGCAGTGAAGATTTGCCAGGCCAGGAACCAGGAGAAGGCAGAAGTCTAGGAGCGCAAGTGGAGCTGTGGGGCTGCTTTCGTCTTGGGTGATGTTTGCTGATCTGGGCAGTGTCTGAGACCCTCCCATGCTAGAGGAATAAAGGTTACATCTAAATGCTGCAGGGGGCATATGTGGCACCTTAAATTCCTGGGTTTAGGATGGGTTGCCAAGGGCTGACCTGCAAGAGCAACCCAGTCAGTTCTCAGGAGTTACAGCTCAATTTTTGTTTGGTTGGTCCAGCAGTTTTCACTGCTCTTATTAAACATTGTAATTGAGGATCTTCCCAGTGTCATAAAGGAAGAAAGAAATACACATAAAAAGTTTTGAAAAGAAGGTGCAGAACTCATAATTTGCAAATGGTAATATGCTGAATGCAGAAAATACAAATGATTAGAACATTCTTGAAGTTAGTAAGATAGATTTGCATGGTAGGTAGAAAAAATTATAGAACTGTTTTGCGAAGATGGAAAATAAAATTTTTAAAAATTGATACTGCATAAGTGCATACATATAAACTTCTAAAACTAAACCTAACAAATTCTGTACAAGATATCAATTGGTTTACTTAAAAAACCCTACAGACTAATTATAGAAGAGTGTAATTAAAGAAGACAATGGATTAACTGAAGAGATTTGCCAAGATACTGGCTTGGATGATTCAATATTATAATGACATTAATTTCCTACAATGCTCTAAGAATTCAAATACATCTCAATCAAATGTTTATCAAGCATTTTTATGACAATAAGCTGACTTTAAACCTTATATCGAAATATGAAAGACAAAAAATAGCTATGACACTCTAAATAAGAATAATAAGCAGAGGGAATTTCCTTAGCAGTTATTAAGACTTAATGGAGTTATTTCAACTAAAAGAGTCTGGTGTTGAGACAGGGGCACTAAACTAGATTTTTTGAGCAGAATAGAAAGCCCTGAACATGTGTAAAGCAGAGGTAACATTACAGATCAGAACAGTGGATAAAGAAAAACTAGTAAATAATTTAAAAACAATTGGTTATCTATATGGAAAAATGCAATCGTACTCATCTATTGGAAAATGTTCTTTAAAAAAATATAGTAGAATATCTTCATTACTTTAGTGTAAGGAAAGGTTTTTATACGTGTTGCAATGAAGTATTCATCCCAGGGTAACCTCTGACAGAATTAAAGATGTTAAAGTTGAGCTCCCAGATTATTTGGGGTTTTTCTATTTCCCAGTGGACAGGGGAAAATGACTAAATGTCCCTCTGGGAAAGGCCTATAGAAAGAACATATCTAAAACAGAATTGGAGGGTCTTTATCAAAGACACCAGACTTCTGCACATTTGAGGGGCTCTGACATATCAACTGGCTTTAGTGTAGCTACTGGGTAAGAATTTCTGAATACCCAGGACTCAAGATTGGTGACTATTCAGCAGACCTAGCAGTTTTTATACCTGTATGTATCAAGTGGCACCTTCATGCCTCATTGAAGGGTCATTCTCTCAGCCCTTCAAGGAATGTTCTTAGGCGATGGCCAAGCAGGTTGCACATAGTAGATACATTACCACTTTCCCATCTCTCTGAGCTGTGTTCAGACGTCTTCCTTTGCAGCATGTCTGTGATATGATTCTGTTGATATAGGCTAGTGGTTTTCACAAACTGCTGTATACAGCAAAATCTGGAGAGATGATTTAATAAAATCAGAGCTCCAGCCTGTTAAACTAGAATAATATCTGGCCCTCTGTAGTTTTGCTACAATTCCCAGATCATTTTGATACACACCAAATATTGAGAACCACTGCTGTGAGCCACTACTTTTTAACTTAGCTGCTGATTGGACTCAAACCTGGAGAGTTTTATGAACAATACTGTTTCCAGAATCCTACTTTTCTGAATTAGATTTAATTGGTTTTACTTGTTGATCTAGACCGGGGCTACTTAAAATCTCCCACGTGGTTTAAAGTGCAGACAAATTTGAGAAACACTGTGTTGGGCTGCAGTTGAATTTGGATTTTAATGAGCTCACCTGGCTGACTATTAACATCACTCTTAAGTGTTCACAATAGTACATTTAATTTGAGATACTGAGTGAGGATGCCATATTAATGAATCCAGGCCAATCATATCTCATTTCTCCCTGTGTCAGTACTAAAGCCAGGGGGAGAAATCCCTCCAACAGTGCTCCTCCATTGATCTCTCCATGGAGACACTCCCATTTAGCCGATACCGAATAAAAGCCAGACAGGAAGGTTGCCTGTGGAGGTTGGGCAGAACATACAACACAGTGTGCAGGAAACAGAGCAGGAAGAGAGTGTTTGGATCAGGAGGGCACAGGGAAGATACAGCAGACCTGTCCTCTCCATTGCATTCAAAATTACACCAGATTTCCTAGCAAGTGCAATCAGGCAAGAAAATATATAAACTACATAAATTAGTAGAAGCTTTAAACAAAGTCATTGAATTAAAACTGTACAAAAATTATTTACATTTATACATGCCACAACCAACACTGAAATTCAACAAAGAAAGAAATACTATGAACACTAGCACAATATTTCAAGACCTTTGGAATAAATCTACTAAATGATGCACAAGTAAAAACAGCAATACTTTAAGAGTATTTAATAAATAAACATTCCATGTTCATTAATTATAAGTCTCAATGTGGCAAAATTTGTCAGTGCTCTCCAAATCTGATTACTGAATGAAATCTCTATTAAAAAATTGGATTTTTGGAGAGAGATCCAAGATGGTCATTTAGCAGTAGCTCAGGATTGCAGCTCCCAGTGAAGGCACAGGGAGTGGGTGGATGCCTGACTTCCAGACAAACTTTTGTTGCTCACGGACCAGGAGATTCCCAGCTGATGAGCCCCACGGGTCGCCAGTGTGACTCTTTTGGCCACTGCAGCTGTATTGTCACTGCCCGGTGGTTCTCAGTGTGAAGTATGCGGGACTGGGTGCCCTTTTAGTTGGCATTTGGAGCTCCGGGAAGGCAGAGTCACCCATTCAGCTGATTGCAAAGGTGACTGAAACAGGGAGCCAGACCGGGAGATTCCAGGCAGAAAAGCACCACGAATCTTAGCTCTGCTGTTTCAGCCAGCGCAGTCGCTGCATGGGAAATTGCATAGATTCCTGCGCCTTCTCGGTGGGCGACTGGGGTACCTGGGAGAGAATCGACCGTTCAATTAGGTAAAGCAAAAAAGGGGGCTCTGAGGCAGGGAACCAGGTGATTGGGCTTGGCTGGTTCCACCCCCACAAAAAAACAGCAATTGGAAATGCTGATGCTTGAGAGTTTCACAGTAAGCACAGCTGAACCCGGGAAGGTCCAGCCCTGTGGGGGAGGGGTGTCTGCCAAAGGAAAACAAACAGAAATAACATCATCACCAACAAGCTGAACGTCCACTCAGAGACCCAATCTGAAAGTCAGCAATTACAAAGACAACAGGTGGATAAATCCACAAAGATGGGAAGACACCAGTGCAAAAAGGCTGAAAACATCTGAAATCAGAATGCCTCTCTTCCTTCAGGGGATCACAGCTCCTCATCAGCAAGGGAACAAGGCCTGTTGGAGAATGAGTGTGATGAATTGTCAGAATCAAGCTTCAGAAGGTGGATAATAAGAAATTTCTGTGAGCTAAAAGAACATGTTCTAACCCAATGCAAAGAAACTAAGAACATTGAAAAAAGGTTTGACGAAATGCTAATGAGCATAGACAATTTAGAGAGGAATATAAGTGAATTAATGGAGCTGAGAAACACAATAGGAGAACTTCGCGAAGTATGCACAAGTTTTAACAGCCGAATTGTTCAAGCAGAAGAAAGGATATTAGAGGTCAAAGACCAACTCAATGAAATAAAACGGGAAGACAATATTAGAGAAAAAGGGTAAAAAGCGATGAGCAAATTCTTCAAGAAAAGGGGTTATGTGAAAAGACCTAATCTACGTTTGATATGTGTACCTGAATGTGATGAAGAGAATGAATCCAAGCTGGAAAATATTCTTCAGGATATTATTCAGGAAAACTTTCCCAAGCTAGCAAGGCAGGACAATATTCAACTCCAGGTAATACAGAGAACACCACAAAGATATTCCTCAAGAAGAGCAACCCCAAGGTGAATCGTTAGATTCACCAGGGTTGAAATGAAGGAGAAAATGCTAAGGGCAGCCAGAGAGAAACGTCAGGTTACTCATAAAGGGAAGCCCATCAGACTCACAGCAGGTCTCTCAGCAGAAACCCTATAAGCCAGAAGAGAGTGGGGGCCAATATTCAACATCCTTAAAGAAAAGAACTTTCAACCCAGAATTTTATATCCAGCCAAACTAAGCTTCATAAGTGAAGAAAATATAAAGTCATTTGTGAACAAGCAAGTACTCAGAGATTTCATCACCACCAGGCCTGCTTTACAAGAACTTCTGAAAGAAGCACTACACATAGAAAGGAACAACCAGTATTAGCCATTCCAAAAATATACCAAAAGGTAAAGAGCATAAACATAATGAAGAATCTACATCAACTAATGGGCAAAACAGCCAGCTAGCATTAAATGGCAGTATTCAACTCACATATATTAATATTAATCCTAAATTTAAATTGACTAAATGCGCCAATCAAAAGACACAGGCAGGCAAATTGGATAAAAAGCCAAAACCCATTGGTATGCTGCATCCAGACCCATCTCACATGCAAGGATACACAAAGACTCAAAACAAAGGGATGGAGGAAGATTTACCAACAAAATGGAGAGTAAAAAAAAAATAAATAAAAAATAAATAAATAAAAAGCAGGAGTTGCAATTCTCACCTCTGATAAAATAGACTTTAAAACAACAAAGATCAAAGGAGGCAAAGAAAGACATTACATAATGGTAAAAGGATCAATGCAACAAGAAGAGCTAATGTTCTTAAATATATACGCACCCAATACAGGAGCACCCAGATACATAAGGCAAGTTCTTAATGACTTATAAAGAGACTTAGACTCCCACACAATAATAGTGGGAGACTTTAACATCACATTGTCAATATTAGACAGATTAACGAGACAGAAAATTAACAAGGATATCCAGGACTTGAACTCAGACCTGGAACAAGTAAACTTAATAAACATTTACAGAACTCTCCACCCCAAATCCACAAAACATACATTCTTCTCAGTACCACATCACACCTACTCTAAAAGTGACTGCGTAATTGGAAGTAAATCACTCCTCAGTAATTGCATAGCATTTCACAGGTTTAAATGAAATATTGGTTGGCTGCTTATTTGTTATTTTACTCCCTTATTCCTTCCTGTCTCCATTGTTAAGCACAATTATTGGCATAAAAGAGGTTTTTAATACTCATTTTTAGACTGCATTCTAGCCTGGGCAATAAAGCAAGACTCCCGTTCTCTCTCCCTCTTTCTCTTCCTCTTTCTTTTTTTCTTTAAAAAAATAATAATTTAATATGGGCAGTTATTCTCTAAAAAAAAAATAGAATTTTTAGAGAAATTTGGAAAGGTGTTTGTGAAGCTAGGAAAATTTCCAATAAAAGAAAAAAAAACACTCTTGAAGTAAAAATTTGAAGCAAAATTTATGGATTTACTTCATTGGGTAGAGAGACATATCATATGTCTGTGTGATGTTTCATCTTGTGATGATGAAAATTTTCTAAAATTAAATATGTTGATTTAAAACTGAATATGTGAAAGATTATTCACTTGTACACTTTATATGGGTGAATAGTATGTGATTTATATCTCAATAAAATTTAATGGAGAAAATACAATGGGATATTTTGACAAATCCACTAGAATTTCTAAATGAAAATCTTTGACCATTCGAAATATTAATGAGAATACAGACCATCTAGAGCTGCCATACTGCTTGCCACAGCCACTTTGTCTAGTAGTATGGCATCATCTCTTTGGGTGGGATATCACACACACATACACACCAGGAATTCCACTCCTAGGCATGTGATTTTGAGAGATAAGTGCTTATTGTGCCAACATACATTTGCAAGAATGCTTATAACAATTGTTTGTAATTTTTAAAGTCTGAAAACAAATAAAATGATCATAAATGAGAGAAGGGTTAATTTAATGTATGATTTACTTATTCAATGAAATGTTACAAATAAGAAACACGAACACTCTAGAGACAGTAACAACTTAGCAAACATACATTTGATCTAAAATAAGGCCCCGTAAGAATACACACAGCATGATGCCATTTGTATGAAAAATTCAAAATTTATATAAAGTTTGAGATAACCTAACTTGTTTTAGAGATTTATGCAGAAGGGTAAAGCTTTAAAGAAAGGCATGAACAGGATTCCTGTGAA
This sequence comes from Cebus imitator, assembly GCF_001604975.1. Classification (NCBI taxonomy): domain Eukaryota; kingdom Metazoa; phylum Chordata; class Mammalia; order Primates; family Cebidae; genus Cebus; species Cebus imitator. Next base: position 13,227 of record NW_016108114.1, on the reverse strand, counting down.
ATCAGGATGACGGTGAACTCTAAGGACAGAAAAGCAATTGTTATTGCTGTGGGAATTGGTATGAAAACTTCAGTTTTTTTTTTCCAAGCTTTTGTTTCTATTTCACATGGATCTTCCCTTTAAAACCAGATGTTAAAATGTAAATATAATTCATGCCCTTCACTTTTGGTTGTAAGTTCACAGTGTAAAACTGGCAATAATAAAATAAAAGTAATGTTAACTAGTTACTGTAATTGAAAAAAATAACCTTATCGACAAAAGAGTTGGACGCCCTCCTGCACCACTCATCAGACAAGAGGCCACAGCACTAATCAGGGAAGAGACCATGCCCTGGAATGGGAACTCAGAGTTGTCATCATCCTGTAATTATACTCAGGATTCCATCCTGAAACATTGCAATGCTGCTGTCCACATCCCTGCTGCGGTGACAGAATGCCTCTATCTGTGCTGTTCATAACGGCAGTCACTGGCCACCCATGAATTCTGAGTACTTGAAATGTGGCTAGTACAAGTGAGAAAATGGAGAAACTGGCCTTTAACCTTTATATAATTTTGATTGATTTAAGTGTAAATAGTGCCGTCTGAACAAGGAAGCATAACAGAAACAAATGCAGCATCTGCTGTCTCTTTTTGTTCAGCCATCCATCGTGTGAATGACAGCTTCATTGTTACTAACTTTGGAAAGATCCCATTTCAAAGAAAAATAGAATTCCAGCTTTTTCGAAGGTGAGACTTTCTTGAACTCAGCAGCTGTAGAATACCTGAACCACACAAAAGGACCCTGTTTATCTCTGTTCTCTCTGGGTATAGAAAAATATGCCAAATTCTTATTTGTATGTGAAATAAAGGGGTTTTCAATAAGAAATTTTGCTGTAAGGTGAGAAATTTATTCTAAATATAGTTCTCTAATTTCAAAGGTTTTATCCATGCTGCTTATAATTATTAGTTTGGTTACTATAGGATAAATATTTTTTAAATTATCTGAAATTTAAGAATATAGCAATATAATTCTATGTTATGTGGGAAAAAGGAAAAAACAAGGTAATCCTGTGTTAGTTTGGTAAATTATTACAATATAAGCGTGTTGTACAATGTACCAAGCTTAATGTAAAAGATGATAGACACCTCACACAGCCCATTAAATTACTCAGAAACATTTCACTGTGAATGTGGAAGGGCAGATGAACAGAATCTGAAACACACTGGGTGTGTGCAGAGGCTCAGGACATTGAATTTAGCATCACTTTTATATATTTTTCTGTTTATTTACAGAGACTTTAGCACTTACTATGTATCAGGCACCACACATGGGTGACTTAAACAACAGAAATTGCTGGGCATGGTGGCTCAAGCCTGTAATTCCAACACTTTGGGAGGCTGAGGCCAGTGGATCACAAAGTCAAGATATAGAGACTATCCAGGCCAACATGGTGTAACCCCCTTCTCCACTAAAAATACAAAATTAGCCAAGTGTGATGGTACATACCTGTAGTCCCAGCTGCTCAGGAGGCTGAGGTAGGAGAATTGCTTGAACCTGAAAGGCGGAGGTTGCAGTGAGCCAAGATCTCACCATTGCACTCCAGACTGAGCAACAGAGTGAATTCCGTCTCAAAACAAAAACAAAGATAACAGAAATGTGTTGTGTCACAGTTCTGGGGGCTGGAAGTCCAAGATTATGGTGGTGGCAGTGCACATTTCTTCTGTGTGTTCTTTCCTTGGCTTGTAGATGTCTTCTCCCTACATCTTCACATGCTCATTCCTCTATACCTGTCTGTGTCCTAATCTCTTTTTATGAGGACATCAGTCACATTGAATTAGGGCACACTCATATGACCTCATTTTACCTTAATGACCCCCTTAAAGACTTCTCCAAATGCAGTCACTTATTCAGTTACTGGGAGTCAGGACATCAACATGTCCATTTGAGGGGATGCAGTTTAGTCCATAACAGTCTGAGTCATCCTTGAGATTCCATTTTCTAAAGAATAAAACAGAATAAATCTCTTTAGCTTGACTCTGGTGGGTGAAGGGAGAGCTCTTGGTATGGGGTTTAGTCTTTAAAATTAACTATTCTGTTTGGGCAGCAGGTTTAGCTCTGGTTAGGCAGGAATGTGATCCGCCTCCCCATTCAAAAGGTCAAAGTAGAGCAGGTTCTTGTTCAGGGTGCAGTAAGTGAGAGAAGGGAAAGTGACAGAGAGCATTCTTTCACCATTTTGTGGCATGCATGTATCCAAGTCTCTTGTGTTTTAAATAATTAAAACTGAGACCTATATCCACTTATCTGTAAAATAGAACTGTGGAGGAGGGAAGCATATCATCCCCACCACTGAAGAGACCCCTAAAGAGAGATTTGTGAGCCTCTAATTTACCAAAAGTGACACAAAATTTCGTCAAAATTAAGTGAAATTGTGGCTGGAGATGGGGCTTTATTTAGAGTTTTGATTCCACACCTGCTTCCTAAGACATGGTCCTTCACCAGGATACTGTATGTTGGGAACAAACAGTTCCTCTTAAAAAGTTTTACTTCTTTGTTCTTTGGAAGGAGATGAGGGAAGAAGACGAGAAAAGGAGATGTTCTTTCTTCTCCAAAGCAACTTCCTTATCCTTATACCTCCTCGCCTCTAGTTACTTAGTCACCGCTTGATCAACAACTCTTCCCACCAGTCCCAATCTGTAGAAAAATATGCCTCTCCAGTTACTTCCTTGTTCCTGACTTTGCAATTAATCTTTCCCACCTTTGCTGTTCCTGGACATGCCAGGATATGTCTCCCCCCTACACACATTTGTAACTGACCCACACCTCCTTTTCTTGGAAATTGCTAAACAGTAGCCAATTGTGTTCCAACCCCAGCCAATGGGGAAAGGACACAGAGTGGGACTGTGACAGGGATAAAAACTCCTTCTCTCCTTTGTTTGGTGTGCTCTGGCAGTGACCAAGAATGTGAGTGACACCCTTCTGCAGAAGTAAATTTCCCTTGTTTAGCCATCCTTCATTTAAGTGCTCATTTTCTGTGTGACTCTGAGCAATTGTTTCCAAGATATAGAGTCACAGGACTTAGACTTGAGTGGTAGGGCATGATGGTCTTCTGCCTTTCTGTCAGATAAGATGTTTTGGGTTGCGTGTATTTTCCCAAGAGGGCTGCAAAAATATCTTCCATCACACTTGGTTTTCTTTAGTCTGACCCACCACTCCCTCATCAACAGGTAAGGTCTCTCCACCCCCTTAAACATGACTAGATCTGATATCTGCATTAGCCAATAAAATATGGCAGAAGTGTGGTTGTATCAGTTCTCCAAACTGCCATTAACCTGCCTGCATCTGTTTCCTTCCACCTCAATCTCTGAATCTCTGAACCATGTAAAACTCCCATGCCATCATCTGAGCTCAACACATAGAATCCTATGAAAGATCATAAGAAATTCTTAGTTATTATTTTCATGAATATCCTTTTCTGTCCTTTCAATTTCAACTTCTATGTGTCTCTAGATCCAAAGTGAGTATCTTGTAGCTAGGATATGGTTAGATTCTGTGAGTCATGGAAAAACACATTCATTCTAGTGGGAATATATGAGAACACATCTCATCTTTACTGAGATGCATTGAGGGTCCCTCCAGTACCAAGGAGTAAATGCAGAGAGAAACATGAAAGTGATGTCACTAGGTTATAAGATTTTCAGAAACATGACCCTTAAAAGCAGAAAGAAAACACATATTTGCAAAGCCCTGGGTAAAAATCCCTTTTTACTTTAGTAATGACTACAGAATAATTATTTCTCATAATTTCTAGAAAATTAGGTGAAAATGTGCTCCCTCAGTATCACAAGAAACTTAAATTCAGCTTGTGATTATACATCAGATTGGAACAACAACCTTTGTTCTAAGTAAAAGTGGAAAGAAATGGGACATCTCCATTTTTGAGTGGTGACCATNCTCACTCCTTAAAAAATGAGTATGTTAATTAGCTTAATTTAGCCATTTTACATTGTACACATATTCCAAAAGGATGTGTTGTATCTGATCAGTAATTATCATATTCACTTGTCAATTTTCAATGGTTTTACTCAATTCTTAGAAAACCTAGATAATTCATAATCTTGAAAAAAATTTTATATCCTGATACTAGAGAAGGTAACATGTGTGTTCTAATTTGTTAAGGCAGCTGTAACAAAGTACCACACAGTGGGTGACTTAAAAAACAGAAATTGCTGGGCACAGTGGCTCATGCCTGTAATCCCAGCACTTTGGGAGGCAGAGGTAGGTGGATCACGAGGTCAAGAGATTGAGACCATTCTGACTGACATGGTGTAATCCTATCTCTACTAAAAATGCAAAAATTAGCTGAGCATGGTGGTGTGCACCTGTATTCCCAGCTACTCAGGAGGCTGAGGCAGGAGAATTGCTTGTACCCAGGAGGCAGACATTACAGTGAGCCAAAGTCACACCATTGCACTCCATCTTGGGTGACACAGCGAGACTCTGTCTCAAAACAGAAACAAACAAACATAACAGAAATGTGTTTTGTCACAGTTCTGGAGGCTGGACATCCAAGATCATGGTGTTGGGAGTGCACATTTCTTCTGTGTCTTCTTTCCTTGGTTTGTAGATGTCTTCTCCCTAGGTCTCCACCTGCTCATTCCTCTGTACCTGTCTGTGTCCTAATCTTCTCTTTTTATGAGGACACCAGTCACATTGAATTAAGGCACACTCATATAACCTCATTTTACTTTAATGACCTTCTTAAAAACCTCTCCAAATGCAGTCACTTTCTCAGGTAATGAGGGCTAGGACATCAACATATCAAATTGGGAGACACAATTCAGCCCATAACAGTCTGGATTATCTTTGAGATTCCATTTTCTAAAGAATAAAATTGAGTAAATTTCTGGGTCAAATGGTATTTCTATTTCTAGGAATCACCAAAATGTCTTCCACAATGGTTGGATTAATTTGCCATCCCACCAACTGGGTATATACCCAAAGGTTTATAAATCATTGTATTATAAAGATGCATGTACATGTATGTTTATTGCTACACTGTTCACAATATCAAAGACTTGAAATCAACCCAAATGCCCATCAATGACAGAATGGATAAAGAAAATGTGGCACATATACACCATGGAATACTATCCAGCCATAAAAAAAGATGAGTTCATGTTCTTTGCAGGAACATAGGTGAAACTGGAAATCATCATTCTCAGCAAACTGACACAAGAACAGAAAACCAAACACTGCATGTTCTCACTCATAAGTGGGTGTTGAACAATGAGAACACATGGACACATGGAGGGAAACATCACACACTGAGGTCTGGGGGGAGGGGGCTAGGGGAGAAATAATAGGGGGTGAGGGGATTGGGGAGGGATAGTATTAGGAGAAATACCTTATGTAGATGATGGGGCAGTGGTTGCAGCAAATCACTATGACCGCACATGTATACCTATATAATAAACCTGCATGATCTACACATGTACCCCAGAATTTAAAGTATAAAATAAAAAAACTGCCAAAAAAATTGACTAACTTTCTTTGGCTTGACTCTGTCTCTTGATACTATGAAATTTTGTTCTTGCAATTAGAACAAAAAATAAGGGCAGCCAAAACTTGGTGTCACCCAGAACGTGAGCCCTCCCTAACTCTGGCTGCCCCAAGACCCAGTGCTGTGTCATTCCTGAAAGACTTGCTCCGTTCTAGTGATTCCAGCTCCAGATTTTTAGCTAGGTATAGGATTGCCTCCCAGGGGAAAAATTTCTCCTGCTGGGCAGGCTTCTTTTCTTTATATTTGCAGGTCAGAAAAGTTGCTGTAATAAAAAGAACACATTTGTCAAAGTTTTATGGTAAATATTTTTATATCCTTATCAATACCCCATATTGTGATGAATGTGTTGGCTTTATTTTGTTGAAAGGGACATGATAATGGACCTTTGAGTCAGGATTTCTCTGGACCTTTCCATGGGATTCAGTCCCTGCCATGGTGGGTGAGTGGGGAGCTCTTGGTGCAGGGTTTAGTGTTTACAATGAACCATTCTGTTTGGGCAGCAGGTTTCGCTCCGAAAGCTTGAATTTAGGCAGAAGTGTGATCCTCTCCCCATTCAAAAGGTCAAAGTTGATCAGGTTCTTTTTTATGGTGCAGTGAGTGAGAGAAGGGAAAATCACAGAGAGCATTCTTTCACCATTTTGTGGCATGCATACATCCAAGTCTCTGGTGTTTTAAATAATTGAAACTGAGACCAAGATCCACTTATCTGTAAAAAAGAACTGTAGCGGAGGGAAGCATATTATCCCTGCCACTGGAGAGATCTCTGAAGAGAGGTCTGTGAGCCCCCATTTTATCAAAAATGACACAAAATTTCACCAAAATGAAGTAAAATTGTGGCTCTAGGTGGGACTTTATTTAGAGCTTCTACTCCACATCTACTTTCTAAGACATAGAGCTTCCCCAGGATACTGTATGTTAGGAACAAACAGTTTCTCTTAAAAAGACTTACATCTTTGTTCTTTGGAAGGAGATGAGGGAAGGAGATATCCCCTGTTCTCCAAAGCAACTTCCTGTCCTTGTACCTCTTTGCCCCTAGTTACCTTAGTCATCTACTTGGTCAATAACTCTTCCTGCCAGTCCCAATCTGTAGAAAAATATGCCTCTCCACTTACTTCCTTGACTCTGAAAGTAATCTTTCCTACCTTTACTGTGCCCAGACATGCCTGGACATGCTTGGGCATGTCTCTCCCTGCCATATTTGTAACCGACCTCCACCTCCCTTATTTGGAAATTGCTAAACAACAGCCAGTCGAGGTCAACTTAGATTGTGTGATCTAATCCCAGCCAATGGGGGAAAGACACAGAAGTAGGGACTACATTAGGGATGAAAACCCCTTCTCTTCTTTGTTTGGTGTGCTCTCTCAGCTGTCAAGAGTGGGACTGGCACTCTTCTGCAGAATTAAATTTGCCTTGCTGAGAAATCCTTCATTTAAGTGCTCATTTTCTTTGTGACTTAGAGCAATTGTTTCCAACATATTAGAATCACAGGACTTAGACGTGAGCAGTAAGGTGTAATGCTGTTCTTCCTTTCTGGCAGATAGGATGTAATGCATTGCATGTATTTTTCAAAGAGGGCTGCATAAATATCTTCTGTCACACTTTGTTTTACTTAGCTTGACCCACCACTCCTTCTTCAAGAGGTAAGGTCTCTCCATCCCCTTAAACATGATGAGATCTGGTATCTGCATTATCCAATAAAATATGGCAGAAGCGTGGTTGTGTCAGTTCTGCACACTGCTATTAACCATCCTGCCTGCATCTATTTTTTTCCACTTCAATCCCTAAACCATGTAAAACTGCAATGCCATCATCTGAGCTCAGCCAACACATAGAATTCTATGAGAGATCATAAGACATTCTTACTTACTATTTCCGTGAATATCCTTTTCTACCCTTCCAATTTCAACTTCCATGTGTCCTTAGGTCCAAAGTGAGTATTTTGTAGCTAGGATATGTTTAGATTCTGTGAATCATGGATAAACGTATCCATTCTAGTGAGAATACATGAGAACACATCTCATCCTTACTTAGATGCAGTGAGGGCCTCTCCAGCACCAAGGGGTAAATGCAGAGAGAAACATGAGTTTTTAACATAAAGAGTTGTTGAATTTTGTTGAAGGCCTTCTCTGTATCTATTGAGATAATCGTGTGGTTTTTGTCTTTGGTTCTGTTTATGTGGTGGATTCCATTCATAGACTTGCGTATGTTGAACCAACCTTGCATCCTTGGGATGAAGCCTACTTGATTGTGATGGATAAGGTTTTTGATGTGCTGTTGCAATTGGTTTGTTAGTATTTTATTGAAGATTTTTGCATCTATGTTCATCATGGATGTTGACCTGAAGTTTTCTTTTTTTGTTGAGTCTCTGCTGGGTTTTGGTATCAGGATGATGTTGGTCTCATTAAATGATTTGGGAAGCATTCCCTCTCTTTGTATTGTTTGGAATAGTTTCAGAAGGAATGGTACCAGCACCTCTTTGTATGTCTAGTAAAATTCAGCTATGAACCCATGTCGACCTGGGCTTTTTTTGGTTGGTAGGCAATGCCACATATCTATAACCATCTGATCTTTGACAAACCTGACAAAAACAAGCAATGGAGAAAGGATTCTCTGTTTAATAAATGGCATTGGGAAAACTGGCTACCCATGTGCAGAAAGCAGAAACTGGACCCCTTCCTGATGCCTTACACTAAAATTAACTCCAGATGGATTAAAGACTTAAACATAAGACCTAACACCATAAAAACCCTAGAAGAAAACCTAGGCAAAACCATTCTGGACATAGGCATAGGCAAGGACTTCATGACTAAAACACCAAAAGCATTGGCACCAAAAGCATTGGCAACAACCAGAGCTTCTGCACAGCAAAAAAAACCCAATCATTAGAGTGAACTGGCAACCAACAGAATGGGAAAAACATTTTGCAATCTACCCATCTGACAAAGGGCTGATATCCAGAATCTACAAAGATCTAAAATAGATTTACAAGAAAAAAACAAACAAACCCATTCAAAAGTGGGCAATGGACATGAACAGACACTTTTCAAAAGAATACATATATGAAGCCAACAAAAATATTAAAAAATGCTCAGAGATAGCATGGGGAAAAGTGCTAGATGTGGGTGATGGGGAGGAAGGCTGCAGATCACACTGCCACGTGTGTGCCTATGCAACAATCTTGCATGTTCTTCGCATGTGCCCCAAAACCTAAAATGCAATTAAAAAATGCTCAACATCACTGATTATTACAGAAATGAAAATCAAAACCACATTGAGATACCATCTCATTGCAGTTAGAATAGCAATCATTAAATAATCTGGAGACAACAGATGCTGGAGAAGATGTGGAGAAATATGAAGACTTTTACATTGTTGGTGGGAGTGTAAATTAGTTCAACCATTGTGGAAGACAGTGCGGCGATTCCTCAAGGACCTAGAAATAGAAATTCTGTTTGACCCAGCAATCCCATTATTGAGTATATATCCAATGGATTATAAATCGTTCTATTATAAAGACACATACACATGTATTTTCATTGCAGCACTGTTTACAATAGCAAAGGCCTGGAACCAATCCAAATGCTAATCAATGATAGACTGGACAAGGAAAATATGGCACATATACCCTGTGGAATACTATGCAGCTATAAAAAATAATGAGTTCATGTCCTTTGTATGCACATGGATGAATTTGGAAACCATCATTCTCAGGAAACCAACACAAGAACAGAAAATCAAACACCGCATGTCCTCACTCATAGGCGGGTGTTGAGCAAGGAGAACACATGGACACAGGGAAGGGAGCATCACACACTAGGGTCTGTTGGGGGGGACTAGAGGAGGGACAGCAGGGGGTAGGGAGGTTGTGGTGGGATAACATGGGGAGAAATGTCATATATACGTGATGAGGGGATGGAGGCAGCAAAACATATTGCCATGTAATATACCTATGCAACAATCCTGCATGATACACATGTACCCCAGAACTTAACGTACAATTATATATATATATAAAATAAATAAGAAAATGTAGCACTTACAGATACCACAGACACACATGTGTTCCATTTTTAGTTAGGATTTTAAAAATTCTGACACTCAAGAATTGTGCTTCAGGTGTGGTGCTGATGCAGAGAAAAGAAGCCATGGGGTGGAGGCTGTCAGGTGTGGGAGAAGTGGTGTCTCCTTTACCCCCACTCTAGTGTCCTCTCCTGAAGGATAGACAGTCACTTTCAGAATTGGTGAGTCCTCTACCATGTCTGTTTAACTGAAGAGAAAATATAGCATGTTCAGAATAAGGCATGAAAAGGGGAAAGTGAGACAGGAACACATAGCACACATGCAGATGCTGGTGTACTGTGTGGGTTCAGAGGACAGACTCAGGGCTGAGGGAAGGGAAGGGATGTAATATGATGAGAGAAGAGAGAGACCCCACACAGAGGTCAGGAAAACAGCCCAACACAGCATCAAAGGCCAGGGGGCATGAACCAGTCAAGTGTCCATCACACATCAGGTGCCCATGACCTACATGATGAGCTTGAGGACACACATATTAAGGAACAGGGAGGACATAAGGGTTTCATAAGCTCAGCACTCACTGTGGAGGAGATGTCTGTCTCATCAGACAGCTCTTAACACTTACCTCAAAGCGATGTTGCCCATCACTGGGGGTCCTGAAATCATTCTCATGTGTCGCAAACAAGCCCTGTGCAAAACCAGGCTTCTCTGGCCACCTGAAAGGAGACAGACAGTAGAAACAGAAAACTCCAAAAGGGGAAGACACCTAGAGGAAGGAACGAGGATATAAGGTATAAAAAGATACACAAAATAAGGAATGGGAGAGTGGGTGTCCTTCTGGGTGTGGGCTAACCTGATGCAGGTAGGTGTCAGAATCCTCATGCATGTCATAGATAAAGGCAATGTTCATCCACTTGATGTCTACGATGTGACCAAATAGGTTGATAGCCATAGAATTGGTCATTGAAAATCTTTTGGGGTCATTCTTTGACACACGTGCAGAGCAGCAAACAACTTTAGTCACCTGAGGTGGTTCCTTGTCTTCCCTTTCAGTTTTCCTTAGGCTCCAGCTGCTGCCATCACCACTGGCTACCCTCCCCATTCCCCTAAATTCCAGATGTGTGTGAGGAGGTAAGGGCAGGAAGAAATAGTGGATTGTTGATTGAGTGGTGGCGAGGGTACAGATTCATAAGCTGGCATTGAAGAGGCTCCTGCCCTTTGCACAGCGTGTTTGGTCACCCCAGTGCTCAGGCTGAACCCTGAGAAGAAAGAGGAACTTGACTGTCTACAGAAAGTGATAGTGCTGAGAAGGAGTCTAAGTGCCTGCAGGGTGATCACTAAGGTCACCTGTGAGGGTGAGACAGGTGTCTGGTCCTAGACTTGGGGAACTTCTCCAGTAATTATGCAGCCTGTCATCTGTGCCCGGCATTTCCCTTGCACATCTGACTTTGGCTTGGAGGAACAGGGTCTCAGGCGTACGGGGTGAGGAGGTGAGGTCTGGGTGAAGCTCGAGTTGCCAGTTGGCAGGGATATTCCCACCAACCTGGTCTTTGTTGTCTGACCCACTTTCTTGTGCCAAGAGTCCTGGAACTTGGGGGCTGGGGAGGGGAGGGCAGAGGCCTGGCAGAGCCAGTGTCAGCAGGTCTCCTCCATTCTGACGTCACCACTTCAGAGCACCTGGAGGAAAGCTGCTCCTCTGTGTCCTCAGGTGTCCATGCAGCTTCTTCTGTTAGCCTTGCCTGTGTGCGTGCGTGTGCTGAGAAGGGATTGGAGGGTAAAACCATCACCAGACAATTGCTTGGGCATCCTCATTCCCTCCTGAGACACACCTGGCCCACTGCCCACAGAGCCAGACCACCACAGGGAAATTAGAACCATGGCTGCAAGAAGCCTCCCAGACTCCAGCACATCAGGTTCCCAGTCTCGTCGAGAGGTGCTCTCTTCAACCTCTCTGACTTTAAGGAGAAGATGACTCACTGTTTTCATTACTTTGGCAGTGTCTGTGATTCCATGAACCGCAGCTCTAGCTCTGTGGAAATCCCCTGTGCCTATGTAAGCCAGACTTCACTCTTATGGCTTGCACTCAAATAACTCAAGTGATTCATTTACAATTTGTACAGTCCCTGTGGGGAAAGGGAGGGAGAGTTAGATACCATTGCATTTTTTACCTGCTAAGCAATTGTAAGTAAGATGTTGCTTTTTAAAGGCATGCTTCCTCCTGCTCACTTCCTGCCTCCTGCCTTGACAGATGCATGCTTGCCTGCCCTAGAGACAACTTCAGGCCTGAGGTCTGTGCCTGAGCCCTGCACCATGCCCAGGGAGAGGAGGGGAGGATGTGAAAGAATGGGGCAGCAGGAAAGAGGGAAGTGGCACTGATTTCTCTGTTTGTTCCAGAAAAAGGAAGGAAATTGTGGCTTTTGTCTTTTTCAGAAACCAGTGGACAAATTGCCAATATTGACAGGACTGTGAGAGGCCAGGGTGGCATTCAGACTTGGGACAGTAATGCAGTCTGTACAAACCCCTGATGCTTGATCCCCACATCTGACTAAGAAGAGGATGGGCTGGCCTACTAAAATTCTATGCATATGTCTCCGCATTCATGTGTTCCAGAGCCTCACCACTGCCTATACAGATGTGGGCAAACAGAAGAGGTCTGGAAAATCATGTTGAACAAGTAAAAGTCATACTTATGGGATAAGCACTCTATGCCGTGGCACCCTCTTCTGCAGCCTCTTCTGGATTGGCTAATAGAGGCATGTGAGGTCTACAGACTTCACAGGGAGATAGTTTACTCGACACAGGATTGCTTTGATCAATACATGACAGCATTGAATGTTGTAAAATCACTTTTACAGATGATTGGGATTTTATCTTTATTTATTGCAGCCAAACTTGAGGAAATCTGTTCTTCACAATTGCACCAGTGTGCAACTTTGGGGCTTGTTCAGGACATAACATCCTTACTGTGGAATGAGTGAGTATAAAAGCCCCTGAGTGGTGTTTAAGTCCCCTGGCCACTGTGTCCTGGTGGAATGTATACATGCAGGTGGCGTCTCTAAATGACTTACACAAAGTGCTATTGCCACAGCCTCCCCAGCAAATGTTTACAGATTGTGGAGCTTTTGGATCTCTGTGTGCTGGATGCTGACTGCTCAGAATTTTCTTAGGATGTACTCACTGCTTCTGCCTTGTATTTATTTTCACTTGAATTGATGCAAAAGGTTTAAGAACATCAGTGATGTGACAGAGAGAAGTGTGTCAAGTGGGTGGTTCCATTTGCCATGGTTATAAGGGAGGAGCTCTAAATTGAAGCACTTCACAGGGGTTCCTGCTGAAGATGCACACAGCATACAGACCCACAGACACAGCTTGGATTTGCTGGACAAACCAAAAGACAGTCACATTGTTTGAATAGAATAGGATTTCTCCTCTCCCCATTGAGGTCCTCACCCCTTTTCACAGAGCAGGAAAATGCACAGCAGAGGACAGGGAACACTGTGGCCACACCAACATTCTGCACCAAAGACAGCTGTGTGGAAGGAGCTGCTCATCTCTCCTCCATCTACTGCAGCTGAGGTGTGTGTTGACTTTTACAGGCATGTAAATGGAAGACTGCATCTCCTGCAGTTGATGTATTTCTGTGATGGGATTGGACAGGGAGAAGTGGTTT